>NW_017805284.1:81195-108789 GCF_001891065.2 Hippocampus comes | reverse complement strand
CCCCTTGTTCTTGAAGCCTAGTGACGCCCCTGATGTCCACCTATCAGCTGTTAGAGTAACAGCAATGGCGCTCTGGAGGTCCTTTTTTGTTTTCTCCTTTTCCTCCTCATATCTCTGGCTCACCAAGTCCTTGATGGTCCAAAAATAACCATACAAATACTGTTTCACCAATAAAATATACTTATATAGTTAGTACAAAATCTAATAACATTTCTTAAACATACCTTCCTGCTTGGTAGAGCATAGGAGGGTATAAAAAGCTTCAGGAGCTCCCTGAATCCCTCATTTTCAACAAAGCTGAGTGGCTGACAGTCGTGGATGATCATGTTGACCACTGCCTCATCCACTGCTTGCTTGTTAGGAACTGCAAGCCAAAAGGAAATATCTTGTCAAAAGCTGAATAAAAGGACTGTAATTTCTACAAGTACATAAAATACATATCAAGTAGACATCAGACGACACAGTGATGCGGTGGTTCACACTGTCGCCTCACAGCAAGAGGGCTGGAGGTTCAATACCAGGCCTTGGGCCTGTCTGTTTGCATGCATGTTTCTTTTTTAAGCACACTTTTTTTGAGAGAATTTCAAAATACCTGGGGTACTCTCATGAGTATCTGCCAATTCTTCATTGCCATGCCGAGCTCTATAATGCCTCAGCATTGATGAAGTGCTCCTATCGATGTCAGATAGCTCTGTGGAGCAGAGCCGACACTTCACCTACAATAACATAAAGAGTTAATTTATCTGACAACAATTCAAACCTCTTACCAGAACAGAGCAAAACCTAAAGTGGAGCATTGCATTCACTTGTTAAAAAAATGGACACTCTATCTCATGATTTCAAGATCAGGATCTTGTAATTACGAGATAAAATGAAAAAAGCAACTTTAAGGTCATTCACTTGAAAAACTGATAGAGTGAGTGCAATACGCCACCGTAAAAATATACTATGCAACAGTAAACAATGCTCAAAGGAGAAAAAGATTTACCTTCTTTGGCGTCACAAGATCGAAATCATTCCACACTGAGGAACACTTCTTCGAACGATCCATAATCACGCAAAACTCCATTCAACAAACCCACGACATGTTGATACAGTTTGTTTCCTTATAAACACACTTTGGCGCGGCACATCCAAACAATTCAGTTCCGGTATCGGTCACGTGATTCTTTCTAAAAGTAATACATGCACCGAGATGGTGTTTCACTCTTAAGCTCTCTGCATCGTGCTGACACACCAGTGTCGCTCGTCCCATCACTAATTTATTGTACACATTTTCATAGCATTGGAAAACGTTTAGAATGTTTGGGTCATGTTAAAACAAAGAATCTATATTTCCTCCCCCATCTTTTTCAATTTTGAAACATTTTAGAAAAAGCTCCAGGGAGCCACTAGGGCGGCACTAAAGAGCCGCATGCGGCTCTGGAGCAGCGGGTTGCCGAGGTGATGTATATTTATTTTCTACATGGAGATAAAGTATAAGTACAGCAAGACAGTCACTTTACACATTATACATGTATGTGATACAAAATAAAATGAATGCAGTACTGTGCAATGCAATAGTCCTGCAATTTATTCTCTTCACGAAGACGTGAGTTTTCAGTTGTTGTTAAATCAGTTCAAAAGAGATGCTGATTTGTTTATGATGCTGTAATTTGTAGTGTCAACGCGAACTTGGGAGACCATGACAATATATCGCATTGTAATTGGGGCAGTAGTGTGATTGATGTTCACGCCAAATCGACCCGTCTGCTATTATCGTTATGGTAAAAGAGAGATAGGCCTGAGAAGGTTGGAAAGAGACTGGTGGGAGGGGGTGATTGAGGAATGTCAGGAAGCGTGTTCTAGAGGGAGACTGGGCGAAATGTATAAATGTTTGAGAAAGTTAGGAAAAAGAGATACGCCGGCTGCTCGGAGCAAGACAGTGACAGCAAATGAGTTTAAGGAGCATTTTGAGAGCGTGTCGAGGGAGAGGTACGAGGAAGAACTGAGAGTGATCAAGGAGGCGGTTCAAGGAGCGGTAGATCTAAGGGATGACAGGAGAGCGAGCAAAGCAAATAAGATGATGAATGAGGTGCCTGAGAGGGAGGAAATAATGGAGGCTATGAGTGAGATACAAGAGTCAGCACCAGGGGAAGACGGGGTGAGATTTGGTTACATACGAAGCGCGTGTGAGGAAGTGAAAGGAAGAGTGATAAAGATAGTGAGGAAGATCTTTGAGCACAGAGCGAACCAGTGGGATGAAAGCGTAAAAGTGGGACTGATGGTACCGCTACACAAGAAGGGGGACAGGAATGACAGAAATAATTACAGAGGAGTGTGCCTGCTGAGTATGTGTAGTAGAGTGTTAGCGAAGCGATTGAGTTGGTGGGCCGAACACCTGAGGCTCCTTGACGAAAATCAAGCGGGCTTTAGGAAAGGGAGGTCCACAGCGGATGTGATGCAAATGATGGTGCGAATACAGGAGGAAGTAGAAGATTGTAAGAGGAGAGTGAACCAGGAAGGAGTGAAGAAAATAAATGATGATGGCTGGCCATGTGCAAGACTTAGATTTGAGAAAAGGCGTATCCAAGAGTGAGTAAACCGGCGTTGTGGATGTTGCTCGAAAGGTATGCTCTGAATGCAGATGTCTGGAGACTATTATGGACCTGCATGAGACGACAGAGTACAAGGTGAGGGGAAGAGAGGGAGTGAGTGAAGGATGGATGCCAGCGAGAGGGTTGCAAAAAGGATGCTCCACATCAGCGATCCTCTTTAACATCTACCATCAGGCGGTGATGAGGCAGGCATTGGCGGCAAGGAGCCAAGATGATAGAGAAGAGAAAATGTTGGTGTGGAAGTGGGTACTCGGTGGGTCATTCGCAGGTGAACATGGCTGGGAGAAAAGGAGCTGAGAAACGAAAGAAGTGAAAGTGTCGAGTGCTCTGTTTGCGGACGACACTACAATAGTGGGAACGAAAGGAGAGATAAATGAGAGTGTAAGGAGAATGAAAAGTGTGATGAATCAGTGGGAAGAGAGGAACAATGAGGAGAAGGAGGAGGTGTTGAAGTTTGGGACAAAAGAGGGTGAGGAGATCAGAGTGTTAGGTAGTCGGATTGGCATGCAAGCAGATGTGAGAAATCGGGTCAAAAGGGCAGGAAAGCTGTGGGGGAGCGTGAAAGGGTGGCTGAAAGGGACACGACTGTCAAAGAGGTGGCAGGGGAGAGTGGTAGAGGCGTGTGTGGAGAGCAGCCTGCAGTATGACTGTCAGGTGAGAACGTGGTTTAAGAAGGATGTGGGAAAATTACAAAAATGGATGGATAAATGCTATAGATATGTGTGGAGTGGTCGGAACGGAGAACTGCTGAGACAAATGCACGAAAAGGGAGTGAACATGTATGATGTGGGGAAAATGCTGGGCGTAAAATCTCTTGAGTGGAAGATCGAGAGGCGAGTGTTGCAAAGAATCGGACATGTGATGCATATGGGTAATGAACGACTCACAAAAGTGATGGTGTTAGCGTGGTGGGAGGAACTGGAAGGAAGAGGGAAGATGATGGGACACAAGAGGAAGACGGTGTTGTATTGGAAGAGAGTAATGAGGAATGCAGGAATGGACTGGACAGAGGTGGAGAGATGGAGAGATTAACGAGTGACAGAGAAGGATGGAAGAAGAGAGTGAGTGAGCGAATGGATCATCTGTATAAATAGGAAAAACCGAAGAGCCACAGATATGAAGGGGGGATGAATGAGGAAAAACTGGAGAGGAATGCTAGGAGGGTGAATGATGGGCTGGAATGGAGGTACGAGGGGTGGGGAAAAATGTGCAGGAGTAGAGCGGGCCTAACTATGCACGAAAAGCGGATGCACCGCATGAATGATGAACAGGTGAAGTTTGAGTGTGGGAAATGTGGGAGGATGTTTGTGTCGAAAGGGAATAAGATAAGCCATGAAAGGAGTTGCACGGGAGGGGCGTATGAGGAGGGGGGAGAGCGGAGACAGTGCGGAGGGTGTGAAAGGTGGGTGACAAAAGCAACCTATGCCAGACACGTGAGAGGGTGTGAAAGAGTGAAAAGACAGAGTGAGGAGGTGAGGGGAGGAGGGAGAAGGACCGGAGCAGTAGGGGTAGGGGGTCGTGGAGGGAGAAGGGTGACTTGCGAGAGGTGTGGGAAGGAGTTGTTGGTGGGGAACCTCGCGAGGCACCAGCGGGAATCGTGCCGGGTGTGGGACCCGAAAGGGGGGGCAAGTCCCTGACGGGGGCTGATTGCCCAGGAAGGGAAAGGGAAGGGGAGGAGGACGAGCAAGCAACAAATTGGCCCATGTGTGGCGGGATGCCTCCGAGTGGCGCGAGGGGGAACGCCGGGGCTCTTGAGCCCCTGACGCGGCTCAGTGCCCACCAGCCGACGGGGAAGGAGACGGGGTCTCACCGGAAGGCGGGGCACCCAACGCAAGTTGGATTCACTTCTCCATGATCATTTTCTTCCCTATATCTGGTTATATCTCCTTTATTTCTGGTCATTCAGTAACTCAACGTACAACCTCCTACTGGCCAGTTTCACTGTCATATACACGGCACTGTGGTCTAACAAATCTATGACATCAATCCTACATTCTTCCACTTTGGGTTTATCTTCATGAAAACATAGTTAATTGTAGCATAGCTTGAATGTGGATGAGAGTAATTTCTGTAGTCTCTATGTAGTGTCCATACATCCCGCCCTACATCTAAAATTCCTAGCTGTTTTATTTGTGTGTTAATGTACTTGGATAAATGTAACCTCGATTTCCCTGTGCTTGTTGTGTCTTAAGTCGTGGTTAAAGCACCTTATTGAAGTCCACTCCACATATCAGGATCCTGTTAGAACGCATTGTTTGTTCTCTGTAGTCCACGGTGTTGCCACTCCCTTTTGTTGTGTTTCCTTTTTCAGTGTGAGCTGGGCATCTCCCTAATCAGTGCCCCTGCCTCCCGTACACACCTGCCAGTCTTCATCTCGTCAGCCACTCGCGGCATCAAAGCCAGCCTGAAGAGCCACCCGTTGCCAGGTCGTCAATGATCTTTCCTGCTGGAATCGCTTCTGCCAAGCTGTTTTGCTCCAGCATTCCTGTACTCCTCGACTTGGTCATTCTGACTCCCTTTCAGTTCCTGCCACGACGACCTGTCCCACTTCCTTACAATAAAACCCATTCTCAGTTCATTGTGTCTGCCTGTGGGTCCTGTGCTCATCTCCAGCAAAGCCTAACAGATCCCATCCCTTTCCACAACTATAACATTGAAATGATTCTCAAAAAAGTTCTTTTCATTGTCTGGTGGAGCATATACATTGATTTATGTGAGCATTTCACCTTCCATCGTCCCCTTAACCACAATATATCTCCCTTCTCAATCATTTATTTGTCAATTTCAAATCTCACCAAGTTTTTAATTATTATTGCCACCATTCTCCTATGACATTGTTTAAATGAGTTGTAGAATGTATTGGTGTACCCCACCTTTTAAATTTGTCATGTTCTTGTGATGTCAGGTGTGTTTCTTGTTGGAAAATGACCTGAATTTCCTCCTTTCTTCATTTTGTCAACACTTCCTCCCTTTTTACTGGGTGGTTTATACATTCACATTTAAGGACACCACTTTTAATACTTCTACACTGGGCTATAATTTCTTTCAAATGTCCTTTCGTTCCCCACAGATCACAATTTAAATAGGAACAAAAGTAACTGCTAAACATAAGAAATTATCATGATCAATCAGCGCTTGAAGGCATTTAGCGGTTCCCCATATACCTGCATATCCACTTTCCCCTGTTGGTGGTTGAGGGGTGAAGCTTCTCTTAGTGAGAGGGCCCACCTTGTGTTAATCTCCCAAACTCACGATAAGTGTCCACCATCTCAGTTCCAGAGCTCCCGGCCGGAGCTGTGTAGATTTTCAAACATCCTTTAACCTTCGGCTTAAATAGACTGTTTTTGGTTAAAGTGACCCCGTATGTCCATCAAATTATATTCTTAGAAGTATCCTTATTCTGCAATCCAACATCTACAACCTTTATCAGAATTATAATAATTTTAACTCAGAGTTAATCCACCTTTAACAATATTTCTACATAGAATTAATTTATTTCACTCACCCACGACAGATTAAAAATAATAATAATACTACAAGAAATAAATCAATGTGGATTCCAAAGGTCCTTTGGGGACAACTGTCTTTCTGTCCAAGTTCACTGATGAGTTGCTTTTGTCCTTCATCCTCCTCATGTCATCCATGTTATCTCATTTTTATTTCTTGGTTTTCGTCCAGTTGCATGCTGCCTCGGGTCTCGGCTGCGTTGTCGGGTTTTCTTCTCCAGGGCTCGGCACCTGCCATCCTCTCAACCGCATCGCCTTCGCTGCATCCTGAGCGCCGTTGTATTTTATTCCTCCTTCGGTCCAGTGGACCCATAGTGTGTACATCGGGGATTGAAACCGAATTCTCCTCTCTTTTAGAATTTTTTCAAAGACCCGTAAAGATGTTTAGCTGCCACTTCTGCTGCGTAGTCTTGATCGAAGCTCAATCTGTTTCCCTCTAGTTGGAGCAGCGTTCGCCAGGCCATCTTGAATAAGTTCTTTTTGACATTAAATCTCAAGAAATTGACTATTATTGCTCTCATGGAGGTTTATTTAATAGCGGCTTTGATGCAAGCGCTCTGTGCACCCTTTGAATATTCTCAGACATTCACAGCTCTTTGTGAATAAGTTCAACCACATAGTCAGCTGCAGAGTCCCTCTCGGCCCCCTCTTTCAGTCCCCAAATTTGAATGTCCTTCCTGCTTGACCTTCCTTCCGAGTCGGGCAATTTCTCTTGGAGCTTTCTTTGTTGCTCGAGCGAGACAGTGAGAATATCCTGTATCTCTGAACTCCATTCCTCTACTTCAACTACTCTTTTTTCCAGCAACTCAATTTCCTTCTTTTGCACACCTGTGTCAGCATTCACGGATTCAAGCTTTCTATTCGTATCCTCTCGTAAGCTTTCGAGTCCTTGTTTCATCTCCTCCACTTGTTTGCTAATTCTGTCTAATTTGACGCCCACTGTGTGCTGTCCCTGTCAAGGTTCGAATCGAACCGAATAATGTATTAGGATCCCAGAAATGCAGACTCACACAAAACTCCGCAACAAAAAGGTTTATTTACAAAAACAGAAACGTACCGACAAAGTCTGAACACAAATCGCTGGTTAAAAGAAACCAGGAAAACCACATCGTAACAAAAAGCGCTTGCAAAAGACAAGGAGGTAGTATAACAGAGACAACCAACGAGATGTCCCGGCTCCAATTCGGCGAAACAAACGGAGACAAAAGCAAAATCAAGGTACTAAAGGAACGAGAATGACTATGACGAGAACAAGAGGTCGAGAAAATGATCACTTGGGCTAGAGCAGCAAACAAGATCTACAATAATACGACAACAGCTAAAAGTTTGTCGGTCTTTAAATACAAGTCTCTATAATTACTCAATTGGCAGCAGGTGTGCACACTGCAGGATGGCCTCCGGTCTGCCACCTGCTGGGGAAACAAAAACAGGACCATGATAGTCCCGTGTCCATTTTGGCTTTTTCATTTTCTAGTCCACTCTGTAGGTTAGCCTGTACTGTTGACACCCCCCCAGCTTGTTTTTCGATGTTAATAGACAATGCTGTGTTAGCATTATCCAATAACATCGGTTCCCCTTCAACTCCCTCATGTGTGTTTCCTGTCTGTATCGAGCTCTTGTTCTTTTCGTACTTTCCCTTTCCCCTTCATGTCCATATTGTTATGTTTCTGTTTGGTTACATTTGGTTTTGTAAACTCATGTGCTCTTTTTTGTCCCCACCTGTTCTCATTATCAGTCTCCCCTGTGTTGAACCAATGAGCTCCCTCAACCCTTTGTGTCTTGTCCAGGTGTTTCTCGTTGTCTCGTCACTTTGCTTGTACAGACGCTGCGCGATTTACGAACATTCGAGTTACGAACAACGGTACATACGAACATTTTTGCGGGTACAGGTATGTCGAAAAATGTTCTCGGACAGAGATGCTGTAAGTTAGATTTTCTATTGCGCGCCTTTTTCCGAGTACTGTAGTGCTTCTTTCCGCTGCTAATACCGACGTGAGGCGCTGTGAGAGGAGGAGGAGGAGGAGGAGGAAACGCCTGTCCCCATGAAGAAGTTTGAAACGGAGCTCTTGGCCGAGGGGTTTTCGCTCATAGATAAAGCCATCGCACTCTTCGAGCAGCAAGACCCAAATATTGAACGTTGCACAAAGGTTGCAAATCAAATGAACGATGCCATGCAGTGCTACTGCATCATTTATGATGAGAAAAAGAAGAAAACTGTGCAATCGTCGTTAGATCGCTTCTTTCGGCCAATTTCTACTACACCCTCCAAGGAAGATACTCGTCAACCCTCATCTTCTTCTCCTGGACCCTCAACTTCTTCCTTCATTGATGTTACGGAGGAGGAAGTAACTCTTGAAGCCCATTCCAGCGGCGACGAAGACCCTCTCGGCCCCATGATATAAAATCCTCCTCTTCCTTCTCCTCCCCCTCCATCATCTCCTTAAGCCTTCGAGTACATCTTCCAAAAGTAAGTTAAACTGCATCTTATTATACTTATATAAACCTTAAACATACTTATATACGCCTTAAACATACATTCCATACAAAATATAGCACTGAAGCAACTTACGAACGAATTCACGTAACGAACGATCCTTCGGAACGTATCTCGTTCGTAAGCTGGGGAGCGTCTGTATTTAGTTACCCGAGTTCTGTCAGTCTTTGTTTGGGTCATTGTGATCTGTGAGTATGTGAGCATACGTGTGCTCCTGTCATGTTTTGTTTCCTGTCTTAGTTTTGTATGTTACTTTGGTTACTTGTGATTTCCAGGCATTTGTTTGAGTGCTTTGACTTAGTGTTTTTCCATTGTACTCATGTGTGTATTTTTTGTTGAATACATTTTGGTCACTCCACTCTGCTCCTCCCTGCCTCCCTGCTTTTTGGGGTCCTCCAACTACCACCTCACAAAACGTGACACATATTTTCCCATGCTTGAGTTACACCCTCAGGGTATTTTTTTTAAATTTGGTTTTTGCTCGTCTGGCCGGGAGCTCCTTCCGTTTCCTGCTTACTGTCTGGCTGACACACTGGAAGTCCAATGCAGGAATTTTTAATTCGAGGGACCTCAAGTACCAGAAGTGGAATGCATACCACACACTGAGAGAGGCTGAACTCCTTCAGAATTATTTATCTTTGGGAGATAGCGTTGGCGGAGGTTTCTGTTGTACGGCAGCTTTTCAAATGAATCATTGTTATACAAAATGTTAATATTATGAAACTTTTAATTATGGTTTTCTTGTATTCAATCCATTATTCTTTTTGTATCTGTTTTACATGTTGGCATTTATGGGAATCTCAGGCTAATAACATACCTCAACCGCAGCACAGACAACGCAGCTTTGACAATGTTGAAATATTTTGTCCAAGCCATTTGGGTTGTCCTCCAGAGTAAGATCAGACCACGGTGGGGAAAACACTGGTTGCTCTTTTAATTACCTACTGCAGGAACAAGACCACGCTAGGCACATTGCAGGCCAGTCTGTGCACAACCAACGTTTCGAAAACCTTTGAAGAGATGTTTTTCATCAGGTTGTGCACTACTTTTACATGCTGTTCTATTCGTTTGAGGATGAATATTGAACCCCGAAGACATCATTCACAAAATGGCACTACAGATAGTATACAAGCCAGAAATTGAAAAACGACTGTGCTTATTCAAATGTGGTTGGAACAACCATAGAATGAGAACAGCAAACAACCGGACTCCAACACAAATTTGGATTGAGGGCATGTTCGCCAACAGTGAGCAGGAAATAACAGCTCTCAACAATATCATTGGAGATGACCCTTACAGCCAAGAAAATCTCAAAGCTGGCTTGGCAAGACACGGCATACAGCTCAACCAGTTGCAAGCAAACAATGAGGGTCTTGAACAACCAGTGACTATGTCACAGCAACTTAACCTGAGCCCAGATCACCTGCAATATGTTCAAAATGCAATCAATGAAACAACAGACTTGAGGGAAAAATACCTGGTGTGTGCAAGAACGATTAGAAATATTATTGAAGGGAGATTAGACGCACCGCTACATCTTTCCAAAGCCCAAGGAGTCGCCCATTGCCTGGGAGAGCATCTGCTGCAGGTTGTTCTACTCTGTAACTCCTCTCGGCAGGTATAAACACAACATGCAGGTTGATGCGTAGGGCAAACGACGCATGCCCTCAGCCTGGTCATAAAAATCGACGCAGATGTTGTTGCGGAAACCCAGGACAGGAACTTCATCTGCCCCGGTGATGGAGACAGAGGTCTTCAAATCTGATTTCAACCATTTTGTCTGCCATTGGAAAAAAAAAAAGTAAATCAAACATAATATCTGGACCGTATTTCACCATCTCCCTGTGTAACAAATTTACGGTATATGAACATAATCTGCATTCCGTTAAAGTTTCTAACAGCCCCTTCTTCTGTCATTTACATTGTCCTCAAATGGTAAAACATACGACAATAGCACTTTGATCGGTCTGTCAAAGTAGTGTAAATTTTCAGTGTGCCATTTTGTTTGTGCAAGGTATTTCATAATTTCTGCAACAAAGGCTTGATTAAGTTAGCCTCAATCATATTTAAAACCATTTCCCAGCTGTAGATGGTATCCTCCTCTGCCTGCTGATAGTTGGTTCCTCTGCTGCTGCAATTGTAAGTGAGGATGGCTTTGAAGGCTGCCTTTGAAAGAGGTTCCTGCATGTTGGTGAACAGGGGCAAGAAAGCGATCCAGTTTTTCTTGACAAGGTCCCACAACTTTCCGTATGCATTCATTCCCTCTGTGAACTGGTGTATCATCTTGGCTGTTCTATAATGCAACAGTGAGAACATATGCAGAGTATATTAGTCTGTAACAGTTTTGAATCCCTAATATTCATTTGGAGTTTTTCATAAAATGCATAATCTGGCCCAAATTCATATTACTGTAGGGTATGTAGTCATAATTATGTTTTTACAATAGCTTTCCATTTTTAGCAGTCATGACCAGGAAAGGGGAAAAATGTCATCTGTCTCTTGTTTCATCAACGAGAAACAAATTTCAAACTGATATTCAGCTGGGACCTTCTCTGTAATATGCAAGAGCAACATTATTTTTGTCCTGAGAATTAGCAACGCTAGTATTGCCGATTCTGCATAACCCGGAAATGTTGAAAAAATTAAGCATTTGTGATAATTTTTTAATCTTCTAGATGGTACTCTTGATTGGAAGATAAACACTAGTGCAGTGGAAATTTAATATATTTCCACTGCATCTTTAGACTGTGAGTGCCATATGGAGGAGTCAAAAAAATAAGTACTTCATGAAGCTTCATTTGTCCATCACGATTTGTTGTCGATTCAAAACTTGTTGCAATTTTTAACATTTCAAAATAAAAGTCAAGGCAGGGTCTGATTGAACTCTACATATTTGCATTACCTAGGTACGAGTAGCATAGTGTAAATTCATGTTTTACAGTGACACTATTTCATGGAAGTTCAAAGTTGAAATGTTTTTTTTCCTTTGCATGTTTTTACCTAAGATAGATGTAATGCTTTACAACATATGCATAGATTTTTAGCATGTCTTCAACTTTGGCACGAAACATTCCTAGGATGCCACACTCAGAAATCCAGTCCCCCAAGTCATGTTGGAGTGTTATCAGGTCCTCATTTGTCTTGCACTGTTGAATCTGAGAGACAAGAGTGGGAACAATGCAGCCGAGTCTCAGACTGAACTTTCTTTTCAATGAAATAAACAGCAACTGGTAGCAGTTTTGACTCTTTAGAAATACATTTTTAAATGACAATCATCATGTACCCTTTTGACTTTGCTTTGCACATCTGGATCAGGAAGCACATTCCAGTCAAACTGCTCCAGTGTTGGCTGCTGGCCGCACATCAACTGGAAGAGGCAAGCATCCAGAACCTTTATGCATGGACCACCATGAGCAATTGACCAAGTGATAAGGTTGCCACCTTTGAAATATTTTTGCTGGTCTAGAACCGTTTGGTCATGACTAAGAAAGACCTGGCCAGCCTTTCCCTCAAAAATTCCAAGAGAGGTCTGTACCTCTCTCATCAGGAGTCTCGGATAAAAATCAAAAGGAAAGGGTTTCTTTCAGCCATTCATTCATCTTATGAATCGCTTTTCAGGCGTCCTGGAGCCCATCCCACCTGTCTTTGTGCGGTAGGCGATGTACACCCTGAACTGGTCGTCAACCAATCGCAAGCTACACTGAGACGAACAACCATTCACACCAACAAGAAAAACAAAAACACAACAAAATGCTTACAGTGTCTCGTTTATTTATTGAATATGAGAATTTTTAATTCTGGGACATATTTTAGCAAGCATCATGGATGTTGCCATGTTTGATTTGCTTTCGCGGGCCACATTAAATGATGTGGCAGGCCAGATCTGGCCCCTGGGCCTTGACTTTGACACCTGTGCTGTATAGTATCTACACAGTGATTATCGATCCATTTTTTTAACTGCAGATCCAATAGGAATCCTGAATCCACACTTCTGCCCCACCTCCTCATTATTTTTTGTGTAACTAGCTCACTCGTGAGCAGGTTGGCATCCACTAGTTCCACTAGTGAACATTTTTGACACTCACTAGTTAGATATCAAGGCTTCAAGGGGCTTAAACTAGTAAACTAACTATTGTTTTATCCACCACTAGTAAACTAGTGAGTATTTCAGCTCTCACTAGTTTACTAGAGCAGGAAATCACGGGTCACTAGTTAACATGTTAGAATAATCCATGATTGACAAGTTAACATATTGCATGAATGACTAGTCGGAGTTTTTATGCAACTAGTTCGAAAAAGTGCGTCACTAGTGCGGCTGAGTGTCGAACTAGTGCTGAAAAAGACCAAACTAGTGTAACCCACTCATGTCTGACATCAGGGATGTGGAAAAAATGGCTTGCCATAGCGCTGTCCACTGCACACTTGTGCGGATGGGTGATGAACTTAAAAAGACGACTGCGCTCGCGAAATTGTCAGAAGCACGCTTTAAATGACTGCAGGAGATTAGATGTGAAGCCTGCTAGCTGCTGAAAATCAAAATGTTGAGCAGTGTCACATGCTGTGCATGGATCTTTAAACTCTCCCAGTTTTTCAAAGTGGAGTAAACGACCTGTTTCAATGTCGGCAATGAAGAGTTGTAGCATGTTCTCAAATGCAAACACTGCTTGTTGCAGGGATAAGATTGTATTTTCACGTTGTTAGAGGAATCTATGAGCAAAATTGTATCATGTTTAAAGTTTCATTTAATTTGGGCACATCTAAACGTTTGGGTGCGTATCCAGCACCTCCAAATGCCTGTGCACATAGGCGCCGGCCACCTGGCCGGAGGGCTGTTGAAGTCCACAATTAGCACGTCAATGCAGGTGGGCAATCACAGGGGAGGGGGCGAAACTCGGTCACAAAAGGGGAATGAATAATTTGGGAACAGCGGTTGAACAACAAAAGACGAGTTGAGAACACCCGTCGCGCCCAGGCGACATTTGTCGTCCGCAAAGTCTGCAACATGTTAATTCGATGTAGACCAGACAGAAAAGGCGCCAACGTACTGGTGGTTCAAGTTTAAAAAACAGGTAACCAATCACCACCGAGGGGCCGGACCGGGGGTGCGGTATGCAAATGTCGGGGGCAGTGTTTTCCTTGTATGTTACAATAAAAGTCGGAATTGGCGGGAAGGGAGCGAGAGGGTGATCATCGGAGCAACTACCGTCGTTCGCTCTCAGAGATCCCCTCCCGCCGATATTGAAGACAATTTTCCTGTGTGCCGAGTCATTTCTTTAACTTTGTCCGAGAAAATCTCTGACACACATTGAGCTCGTTAAGATGTTCAGTCATGTCCACGAGATAGTAGAAATTCACGAGCCACTCATTGTCAGCTAACTCGGGATACTCGACATTTTTCATGACAAGTCCGGATTTCGCTCAAACAAGCCGCAAAACGGTTGAGCACCTTCCCCCTTGACAAACAACGCATGTTTTCATGTTAACAAAGAAGGGCCACGAATCCTCTGTTTTTCCCTACCATGCACGAAGCACCATCAGTGCACACCGAAACAAGTTTTTTCCATCGGTAATTTTTTTTTCTTTTGCGAACTCAATGAGGGACTTGAATAAAGCCTCCCTTCTTGTTGTCCCTTTCATAGTCAAAACTGCAAGACTTTCCTCATGTAGTGTGTCACCGACAGCATACCTTGCAAACCCGCTGAACTGGGATAGATTACTTACGTCCGTTGACTCATCCAAGGGGAGAGAAAAAATTTGTGCCGCATTTATGTCCTTCACTTGCCTTGCCTCAATTTGATTTGACATCATGACGGTACGATCCTGAACAGTTCTTGCCGACAGAGGCATGTCTTTTATCCGTTTAATTTTCTTGTCTTTATCCAAAAAGTCATCAAAAAGTTCATTTATCAAGCATGAATGCTTTGTCATACTCCCCATCTGTGAATGTCTTTCTGTTTCTCACAATTGCTAACGCGGCAGCAAAGCTAGCCAAATTCCACTCACCTTGTTGGGTCCAAACATGGAGTTGCTTGACTAGCTTACACTCTTGATAGCAGCTCTTGACATGCTTTCTTCCTGCTCTCCCCCGCAGGATATTTCGATGCAAATGTAGTATGGCGGGTGTCGAAGTGCCGCTTTATATTTGATATTTTCATCGATGTAATATTATCGCCACGCATTAGACACTGCAGAACCTGCTTTCCTCAGAACCTGCAAATTCCTCTGTCCATTCCTGCTGAAAAGTACGATACTCCTTGTCTTTTTTTCTTTTAACCATCTCCTCGAAAGGGTTTCTAAAATTAACTCACAACGCAATTAAAACGAGGGAACTTTATTCCCTGATCTCGGCCGCTATTTTCGACAGCAAAATACGACAACCCCACTTGAACAGTGTCTCTGCCTCATCTGCGTTGCCCATGCGATTGATAGATGGATAAATAGATAGAGACACAACGACATGTTGTTTTGCCACTTTCCCACTAAAATTACTGCGAACCGGCCGGTTCGCGCATGCGCAAAGGAGTCTAACAAAACATTTTTTAAATAATTAAATATTTGACTGCAAGCCAAATGCAGCCGTCAAAAGAGCCACATATGGCTTGCGAGCCATAGGTTCCTGACACCTGTTCTACAGAGACAAGAAAATGAAGGGCATATTACAGGCCAGTCTGTGCACAACCACCCAATCGAATGCCTTTAGAGAGGTTTTCCATCAGGTTGGACACCAATTTTCCATGCTTTTCTATTCGTTTGATGATGAACAAATATTGAACCCTGACGACAGCATTCACAAAATGGCACTACAGATAGTCTATAAACCAGAAGACTGAAATAAGACTACAGTGATCCCTTGCTATATTGCGCTTCATTTCTTGCGGCTTCACGACATCCCCCCCCCCCCAAACTACTGTATTCAGAAAAAAAATGCAGAATAACTCAGGGGTTATGTACCTGACTGTGCGCATGATTGGTGCCCAGCGTGACGTTGACCAATGACAGCACGAGTTGATTTATCCTGTGAGCTGACTGGCTGCTCCTCTTTGAGGCCCCACGCAGCACCTTCCTGTTGACTGTTTTATCGGTGTCTCGTCAGCTATTGACTCTCTGATCAGTGTCTTATCATGCTGTTGTGAGAGAGAGAAAGAGAGGGAGAGAGAGAGAGAGAGAGAGAGAGAGGTATATAGGGAGATTGAGCTTGTCCGAAAAAAAGCAGCAGGTCGCCGCCTCCTCATCAATACTGATTAATTGTCCTATCATAAACACATTAGCTGAGCGGGGATAGCTGGCCAGGCGATAGCTGGAAGCTAACGTTGGCTACACCGTTAGAGCGCACCTTCGACGCCACTAACACAAGTCTCTTTAGGGGTGTTCACACGGCAACTTTTACTCTGGTGTAGCACCGGGGCTCCCCCTCGAAGAGCGTTCACACGTACAAAGTTATACCGGTGTAGCCCCTGAAAACAGCTTAAACCGAAGAAAATGTAACCCTGCTGGTGGTTTAAAAATTTACTCCGGAGTAAATGCTCGTTTGCAGGGCAGCACCGATATAAAATGGGACGTGTGAACGCGACAGGGGTAGACCAGTACATACGGGAATTGCAAACTTGCATCCTGGGTATTCTGCACTTCAAAATGGCGAGTAACAACAACGACATGATGGGCGAAAAGAACGAACACAGGGGAGTGAACTGGGGCGACGATGAAACGTCAACCCTGATAACAATTTGGGCTGACGGGACCATCCAAACCCAATTAGAAGGATCCAAGAGAAATAAAGTGGTTTTTCAAAAAATAGGTGAGAAGATAAGATCTGAATGTTTTCACCGCCCTGGCGATCAGTGCCACTAGAAAATCAAAAGCCTCAGACAAGAAGTTACCGATAACAACAAAAGTCTGGTAGAGGGAGAAAAACATGCAAGCTTTACGATCGACTTCATGACATCCTCGGGCATCGTCCAGCCAGTGTGCCGCACCACCGCATCGGCATTGGCGCTTCTAATAACTGCTTCTTTGTTACTAGCGCCCTGAGTTGTACTGTGTCGGTCCTGCGTTGTTTTGTTAATAAAGATTATTTTTTGTCAAATGCTCTTAGCTCATTGACTCCTGATTCTGTCCGTACTCCGTTTAGACTCTTGACAACGTTAATGGGGTTTATGCGTTTCCGACACCCTATTAACATCAAGATTAGTAAAATGATAAAAATGGACAAATGTGTTTTTCATCGGACAGCGACGAAATTACAATTGACTTGCTAAAAGGCCCTTATCTTTTGAAGTTGCTCTAACAATCTGTCAGTAATCGTTCCCAATGAACTGAAACTTTAAATGTCAAAATGTGTCGTCTGCGCACGCTTTGTTTACTTTTGAATGGGAGGTCTGGAGAGACGCTCAACGAGTATGTATGTGACGTTGTTTGACGTTGTCAAACTCTGATTCGTCCGTCTACAGTTTTAGCCTTTGAACTTGAATTTCTGAGCCCCCGATTAGTCAAGGACAGTGCATCATTTCACTCTGGAGTAACCTCCGATACAGTCTGCACCGCAACAATGGCAAAGAAGTTTCGCGAACACGAAGCCCTCCTGGCAATTTTGGCTAGCGGCGACAGTGATGAAGAAGAAAGAGAATTTGAATTAGACACATCTGAAGAGCAATCTTCTCGTGAGTTTTCCTCGGATTATCAGCCCGATGAGGACGAAGAGTCTGGGAGTCTCTCGGTTGCGATGAGGAGGAGGATGACCGAGAGGATCCACAGCAAGAACCAGACAATGACTAGGATCCACCGGGGAACGATAACCAGGTCACGACATGGATTTCAAAAAATTTAAAAAATGATCTGGTATCCAAGCCACGATGTGGCAGGACATCTTCTCGCCCCTACAATCCCCGAGCCCAGACCTACAATGTACGCTCTAGCCAGGGTAAGGAGCATCGAGACAGGATTTGAATTGTTCATCAATCAAGACATGCTCGACAAAATCGTCCAAATGACAAACCTGCAAGGGCGCAGAACAGTTAGTTATTGGCATGCTGTAACTGCAAGAGCTGCGGGCGTACATTGGGCTGTTGATACTGGTTGGGCTGTTTCGGTCGAGGCATGAGGCAACAGCAAGCTTATGGAGCAGCAAAACCGGGCGCCCAATGAAAAAGGAAGCAGTGTGAACACTGCACAGAAAAACTGATTGCTTCCAACATTTGTGAAAAGTGTGGTACACCAACTTGCCCCAAGCACATGAGGACAATTTGTAAAAACTGTAAAAAAAAAAAAAAAAAAAGTTCTAACAAGTGTTCTTGTTCGTTTGGTCTGAAAAGTGCTTGTTGTTCTAGTTTGTTGTTCGCTTGTTCTGAAAAGTGTTTGTTGTTCTTGTTGGTTTGTTGTTCTTGTTCAGTATTTGATGGTTTGTTGGTTACATATATATGTATAAATTCTTCATAGTTGCTTTGACTTTTTGACCTTTTCAAGGTTACAATTGCCGCGTATGTTTTTCACTTTCATATATGACTATAACACATTACTGCACTACTTTTATTGTACACAAAGGGCAAAAGAAAGAAAGAAAAACATATACACTGTATATACTGTATGTATGGATAGCTCTGATGCCACTGAACATTTTCAGTGGTTGAAAGTAAAAAAAAAAAAAAAAATCATAAATTACTTAGTTATCACACCTGTAAAACATCTACCATTTTGGGAAAACATGTATGTTTCATGGTATTTGCCCCAAAAACTGCTATTGACTTATTCAAGGCTCTAATTATGCCATATGAAATTTTCCAATTAAATGTTGTTTTTATATATATGTAGCACAGTACTGCTTTTATTGTCGATAGATGGCAAAAAATGGAATAAAAAAATAAAAACTAAATGCGTATGGATAGCTCTGATGCCACTGAACATTTTGAGTGGTCGTAAGTAAAAAAAAATTCATAAATGACTTTAACCCTCCTGTTGTCCTCGGGTCAAAATGACCCGTCACTGTGTTTAAAAACGCCCCAAAAATCCCCTAAATTATATATTTTTAACTTGAAATTTTATGACTTCCTAGATTGGCCCCAACTGCAGAAAAATTGAAATGTTGTTTTTGTTCACATTTCCATGGAAGCTGTACAAAAAAAAGTACAAAGGTGGTCTTCGGGTCAAAATGACCCATGAGGCAAATAGAGTTGAAATAAAGGTCACAAAGTTATTTACACACCATAGAATGTTTCAATGTTTTAGTTGTGTCTCAGATCAATTAATAGAACACGTGAACAAGACAGTAGCAGACATAAACAAGTCAAGATAGGTGGCGTTCTCGCATATGGCAGAACTCTTTTTTTTGTGGATTTCAAGGGGTTATAAAGGTGCTACAGATGACAGGACTCCGAATTCTCTCTGTGCTGACGCCATGAGTGTGCGTTATGACATTGAAGAGGCTCTAGAGCTGATTTTTTCTGCTGTCCAGCAAGACAACTGATTCAGAAGAGGAAGTGGAGGATGTATCAGAAGAAGATGGGGAGGAATATAACCCAGAGCATGATGAATCATCTTCAGAACAAGAAGAAATCCCTGAAGCTGAAAGAGAGACTTTCCTTTCAAAAAATGGCAAAATAACATGGTCCTCAGCACCATACAACCAACAAGGCAGGCATGCAGAACAAAACGTAGAGGAGCTCCTGAGAAACCTGATGATCCACCTTCCACAGCCACTTCCCGAGCGAGGGAAAGTAAGAGGAAGAAATGCCAGTTCTGCCCTCAAAAGAAGGACTGTAAAAGACATACTGTGTGCTATAGGTGAAAGAAATATATCTGCAAAGGCTGTGCACTTGCATACTGCACTACATGTGTTAATTAGTTAAATGGGTTATCTTATTTTTCATATTTTTGTCTTGTATTGTATTGTCCTAAATAGTTCACTGGAAGAAAAAAAAGAAAGAAACTTTAGTCATTGGAATGAATACAAATGCATCCATAACTCATTTTCGCACATTTTTTTCCTTTTCTTAAGCTATAGAAATACAAGTAAAGAGGGAGAACTATTTCACACATAATGTGGTGAAGGACAAGTTGTTTCTTCAAGCAATATGAAATTTGGTGTTTAAAATTCAATTAAGCCGCTTATTTGGGGGGTTTAGTGAAGATAGGTCATTTTGACCCGGAGGACACAGGGTGTGTACAGAAAATGAGGACAACAGGAGGGTCAAAAAATTTGGACCATTTTAGTAAAATATGTACGTTACGGGTTAGTTTTCATATGTTGCCACAACACGTTGGAACAGTACATATGGAAATGCTGTCAAGGCTGCATGATGAGAGGAAACCGGTGTGGGTATCTCTGGCCTCCTTAAAGAAAGATTTGACGCCACTGACGGCCGATGAGTTCTCCATCATAAGAGAAGCACTACTTGTGCTTTCTCCATTCCATCAAGAGGAGAGTGTCGGGTTCAAAGATCATCCCGATGATGAAAATGCTTGATCATGCACTTGAGCGCCACGCTTCAACCTTGCACACACAGGCAGCCATACAACTCCAAGAACACCTGAAGCGTCGACTCATAGACACTGCTTCCAGTCTGAAGTCTACCAGTGTGTTAACCTGAGCAACACTTCTTGACCCCAGATTCAAATCACTTGGCTTCCGCAGTTCCTCCAGGTGTACGGAGGCCATATCCAGGCTGCGGTCTCAGTGCGTACGTGCCATCGGGCGCACAATCGAGGCCCAGCCCGGACCATCATCGCAGCTTTCTGCAACTACATCTGGCATGTTACTCATCATGATTAGTTTGTTTTTGGAAATTGTTGTAAATGCCAATTTCATTGAGTTTTGTTTTGTAGATGACCTGTAGCAGCATCTGGGTGGATGGGGAGACTGTGAAGAGGTGCAACAGCAGATGCTATATCTGAGGTACAGCGATACCTGGCAGAGGGGAATATTGCATGCAATCAAAACCCGCTGTTGTATTGGAAGGACCAACACACTTCTTTTCCGAATTTCTCAAAGGAGTTACACTGCACGCCGGCCTCATCTGTGCCATGTGTGTTCTCCAAAAAACACAAGAGACTGATATTCAAAACACTGGAGCATCTTATTTTTCAAAATAAAAATTTATGAAGAAAGAGCCCGCAAGTATCCTCATTCACATAATTTTCACATTATCGAAACATATTGAATGATACAATATAAATGCATGGATGTGAATGACATTGTTTACACTTCGTCATCAAATCAGTCAGTTCAGTCTCAAGTGGGTTGCCTGCAGGGATTTTTGAAATCAAGGAGGTGTCAGGGGTCAGTGACACAGCATCAAAACAGTGTGTCATTGTGTCAACACGCTTCATGCCGCCTCATGGATCCATCACTTGTCTTGCGTGATGGTAGTGTAGAAGACATCAAAAAGCAGGGAGGCAGGGAGGAGAAGAGTGGAGTGACCAAGATGTATTGAACAAAAATGCACGCAGGAGTACACTGGAGAAATTAACTCAAAAACACAAAGTCCTGAAAACCACAAGAAAACAAAGTAACAAACAAACAAACAAAAAAAAAAACAAAGCATAACACGTACACAAAGACACACACAACAGCAACAATGATTCGACATCGACTGGTCGGGCAGGGAGTCCTTTTAACAAAACACGCAAGATTTCTTAAGGTTAAAATAATCTCCATATTTTTATGAGCATGATAAATGCATTTGCACAACGAAATTACGCTGAAACACATAAGAGGCCAGACAAAGAGAGATCTTGATGCACATTTGCGTAATTACGAGGAGAAATACTGCAGCCAACTAGGCTTTAAATAGAATAATGCAAATCATATAAATGGGAAAAGATATATGAAATTATTTCTATAGTTTTGTTTAAACGAAATTTAACATAAAAGTTTCAATTTTCATGATCTGTAATTTGGTCTGAAAATGGAAAATCTAATGAAATGCGCGAAGAGCAAGAACAAAGAAATACAATAAATCTGCATAAATAAAATCGATAAATAAATAATAACATTATTTTTTTTAATGATATGAATACACAAAATCGACCTGCTTTAAGAATCATTGAAACAAAACGAATCGGAACATTTTCATGAACACCTTTTGGAATTAAAAAAAAAAAAAAAAAATCACACGATAGGCCCCTAGTATCTAAATAAGCAAGCTAGATACAAATACAACGTTACTAATTTCAATAATTAAGAACAAAATTGTGTGTTAAGAGTTGAGACCGTTATTAAAAAAAATGAAGAAACATAGTTCAAAATGCGTAAAAATAAGCCTACTCATAATTACAAATAACTCAAACAAGAAATAAAAAGAAAAACACTATCATGTTTAAATAAAATGCAAAAGCTTAAATGTATAATACAATAAATGTCGAACATGAACAAGCCGTCTGGACGTCTGCGCCATAGTTAAATAGCAATTACATTACAGCGCCAGCTCTGTTTTATCCAAATTATTTATTTTAAAACAACTATTAGTTAGTTTAGTACCCGCACATCTTTTTAGTATACACTTTTTGAAACATATATTTATTAAAAAAAAAAAAAAAAGTCAGCGCGAGAGACAAGCCCGACCAAACCTGAAGCAATGATTGACGTTTGAGGCCGATCGGGCTCGGGCTCAAGATCTTAGTTCTACTTGGGACACACACGGGCCACAAGTTTTCAAGCTCAGGCCATCTGCTGTGGTTACCTCTGAAAGCTTTGGTTCTCTTTTTACACTGGCTCACTTCTTCTTGCCGGAGCCTCCACATTCGCACCATCGACTCGTCTATGCCAAGATTACGGGCAGCAGCTCGATTTCCTTCTTTAACTGCCAGAATGATCGCTTTTAGTTTAAAAGCTACATCATATCTGGTATTCTCCATATTAATCAGGGTTTGAAGAAAGACTGAAATAAGGAAGTTGCGATTACCGGTAATCATACAAATTCATTGGACCCGTGTACTACTCATTCATTTTATTGGTCGACTGTTGCCGGGTAACACATCTTTCCCCACTACGGCGAAAAGAGCGGAAGTTGTGATTAGTCATACAATCTCCTTGTACCTCAGTGAACTACTCATTCATTTTATTGGTCCATGTTTTTCCCGTGATGGAAAAAAAAAAAGCAGCTTCATATTACATGCCGCAGTGTGGAAAAAAAGTAGCGGCTTGTAATCCGGAATTTACGGTACATAATAAGTACCTGCATGCCATGAAAGACAAAAATACAATTATTGAAAAAACTGCAGAAATAGCAATTGAATTGAATAAGTATTTTGTTAATATCGAAAGTAACCCAGCAAAACAAATTCATGATCCAACAAACACGTTTCAAATAAATACATGGAAAAAAAACTCTTCCACAATGTTCCTTACTGCTGTAAATCATGAATAAGTATCAAGTATTGTAAGAACATTTAAAAATAAAAAAAAGTCAACTTTTTCCTTATGGGGAAAACGTCCCATTATGGAACTGTTAAGATAAGATAAGATAAGATAAGATAAGATATCCTTTATTTGTCCCACACTGGGGAAATTTACAGCCTTCAGCAGCAAGATTGAGGGTAGAAAGAAGAGAAAAGAAAACACAGTTCAATTAAGTGCAATATAAATATAAATATGGATAAGGTCAATAAGTTCAATTAAGTGCAATATAAATACAATAGTCACAGTACAATTCACATTTGTTGACAAACAAACAAAAATAGATCAAAGCCAACGCAATGAAAACGTCATTGAAATCGCTCAAATTGGTCCCACTTGTCCAAAACACGTGAAAATGAGTTGTCAAGTTTAAAAAAAATGTCAAAATATGGTTTTCAGAATTATTTATTTATTTACATTTGAAAATCGCCCAGAGGAAAAACAGTTCAAAATGGGACGTTTTTTTTCCCACACACACCGATTATAAATGCGACTTTTCCACGTATTCTTGATGCACTGTACTCCTGATGTTTTACCATGCATTTTTCGCAATTTCTGTGCTGAATCTCTTCACAGGCGGTTGAACTACATGTGAAAACAACTTTTTTAGACTTTAGAGTAAGAAACGTAATTATACATTAGAGGGCGCTGGACCGCTATTTATCATTTTCGCTTCGCTGACGTATCTGCTCGCTATGTCACCATTCTGTTACCAAAACAATAAAGCATGGTTGGGATCATAAGCACAGGCCTGCTGGCGTGTGTGAAAGCAATAAAAGTGACATGCACGTCAGTATGAGTATGTGACGAGTGTGTGCGCCTGCATGTATGCAAGAAATAAGATGTGACAACAAACTAGTGTTTGTGTGTATGAACATATTCAGGGTGTCCCCGCTTGCATGTGTGTCTGCCCGAGCATGCACGCACACACGCACACCTATCTCTTTGAATGCACGCTCATTGCATGTGCAGTGTGCGTGCAACTTCAATATGCCTATCAAAGGATGGGCTGGTTGGTTGTTGGGGGTTGGCGAAAACATTTTCTGCAGAGGAAATACGACATGCAGTCAAAGGATGCTTATTAGCCTAGCCTGGGCTCTGGGCTGGTTTGTTGTTGTGGGCTCAAAATGGCTGCAGAGGAAGTAGTCAGGAGGTCAAAGGATGCTTCCTTGCCTGTGCTCTGCACCGATTGGTTGTTGGGAGTTCTGACACACGCCGCTCCCTTTGATGTTTGATTCCAGCCTCCATTTTCCTTGCACACACCGACTACTAAACAGCTATGGCTACTCGCTACTCTGCGGAGGAAGTTCGGCGCGTTCTTCTTGACTTTGACATCGCGACCCACTCTACTTCCGAGGACTCATCATTCGAGGATGAAGAAACCAACTCGGATCCCGATCCGATCACCCCCTCGGACGATGAGGATGATTTTGATTATGTTCCAGGGGATGAATCGGAGGACAATGACAACGACGATGACGAGGAGGACGAGCGCATGGACGAGGACGAGGGTGCGGTCGCAGAGGTGGAAAGTGGGTGCCTTTCAAAAAACAAAAACGTTCTCTGGTCTCCCACCAACAAGGTCTGCAAGAACTATGTCCCAGCCCCAATCCCCCAAACCGGATCGACACATTTCACAATGGCCACGATCAGCAGTGCCTTCGAGCTATTTTTTACACACCAAATTTTGAGCCACGTCTTGAAAATGACGAATCTTGAAGGGCGGCGCACCGTAAAAACGTGGAAGGATGCAACACTTGAAGAGCTGCGTACATTTATCGGGCTGCTGATCCTGGCTGGAGTTTATAGATCGCGGCATGAAGCCACTTCCAGTTTATGGGAGAAAAAAAAGGGACGCCCAATCTTTTGTGAGTCAATGACACACCACAGATTCAAACAATTGAACGCCAAACTCCGGTTTGACGATAAGCTGGCCAGACCACAGCGCCGCGTATTGAACAAGATGGCTCCCATCAGCGAGCTATGGAATATGTGGTCCAGCCTGTACAACAAAATGTTCATTTTGGGAAGGGATGTATGCATAGATGAGCATCTGGTCTCCTTTCGAGGCCGCTGCTCATTTAGGCAATACATCCCTTCCAAGCCGGCCAAATATGGTCTAAAAATATGGACATTATGTGATGCAGCCACTGGATATGCATGGAAATTAGAATTTTACACAGGCAAAGCTGCAGGAACCCCGAGGGAGAGGAATCAAGGGATGAACGTTGTGCTGAGATTGTGCGACATGTTGGAGGGACATGTTGTCACAACGGACAATTTCTTCACCTCCTTCCCCCTTGCGCAACAGCTGTGCTGTACGAGAGCTTCGCAAGGATGTGCATAGACTACGTGTCTCCCCCCGACAAGAACTTGAATCCCCATTCACAGCTGAAGAACTGTCCAGGGCACTGAAAGAGCTGAAACCGGGCAAAGCGGCTGGCCCAGATGAGATCTACCCCGAAAATCTTAAACATCGCCCCGCTGCCACACAATTATCCCTCCTATCTATCTTCAACGTAAGCTGGCTCGAGACTTGGTGCCCGCAATCATGGAGTAGCGCCATAATTCATCCATTCTACAAAAAAGGGAAAGATCCACAAACTATCGGCTCCTACCATCCGATAGCCCTCACTTCAACTCTGGGGAAGACCTTAGAGAGAATGATTGTCAACCGTCTTGTCAGGCTGGCTAGAGCTCAATTCTCTCCTCAGTCCTTGGCAGTCCGGGTTCAGGAAAGGCCGTTGCACGACCGATCAATGCCTACGTCTGTCCCAGTTCATTATGGACGGGTTCCAGTGTAGACTTCGTCAACGCTCCATTGCTACTTTTTTTGATTTCAGCCAAGCGTATGACCGAGTGTGGCGGACAAGACTATTACAACGAATGCTCGACCAAGGGATTCCCCTTCGATTTGTGGATTGGACTAAAGCCTGGCTTACCAACAGAATAGCCAAAGTCAAGATAAACTCTTCAATCGGCCGTTGTCGTACCTTTAAAGCGGGCCTTCCTCAAGGCTCAGTCCTCTCTCCTCTCCTCTTTGTTATCTACATCAACGATCTTCTCAGCACATTCGAACCAACCACGCTTGTCTCTGTGTACGCGGATGATCTGGCACTCGTCTGCAGTGATCGCCACAAGGAGGATGCGGGAAGAAGACTGCAGTCTGAAGTCGACAAAGTCTATGCCTGGAGTGCAGACGCCCGTCTAACTCTAAACACATCGAAGTCGGAAGTTGCTTTCTTCTCTTTGGATGCGGCTGAGGCATCTTGGCAACCTAAAATTTATCTTGGTGGCTCCCTCCTCTCCACTAATGCCACCCCAACCTTTCTTGGGCTGAAATACGACAGACAGCTATACTTCAATGAACACGTCCGATATGTCTCACAGTCCATTCAAAGCCGCCTCAACCTACTCTACAAATTGTCTGGTTCGTCCTGGGGCTGGCACCCCTCTGACCTAAGGACTGTGTACATGGCAACAATGAGGAGTGTGGCCGAATATGCCGCCCCAGCGTGGACACCCTGGCTGTCCACAACCAACATTAATAAGCTGGAACGGTCCCAACTCCAAGAAGCCAGTGCCATCACTGGCCAAGTCCGCTCCACTCCTGCTGTATCTGTTCTTTTCGAAGCCAGCCTCCCTCCTCTCTCCTCCCGTTTTAAAAACCTGTCGCTCCGTAAGGCTGATGACTGGGCCCATCTTAGCACTACCGACGACAGGAGGATTCTATTCCATAACTCTATCCCGAAGCGCCTCAAACGCTCAGACTGGCGCAATTTTACAACCTTTGCTCTTTCCCAACTCAACCTCCTTCCTGAGCCAACCACCAACTTTTCAACCCCTAACTTAACCTGGCCCCCACCTCTACCCCCAACTGTCCTTTTTACTACCATCCGCAAAACCGCCCCACCCAAGTCCAGCTTGCGGCCGCGTGGAACATAATAGAGATGAATGGGCCTACTGATCTGTACATCTACACCGATGGTTCTACGCTTAACGGTACGCAGAATGGCGGTGCTGGCATGGTGATCCGCCGAATAGACGAGACTCTCCTTAGCTGGCACGCGCCCACCGGGACCTTTAGCAGCTCTTTTCACTCTGAGAAAGCTGCCATGCTCTATGCCGTTCACTGGCTGGAGCAACATGACAACTGGTCCTCTGCCTCCATCGTCACCGATTGCAGATCTCTTGCCGGCGCCATCTCCAATATCAGCCCAACTGATCCCGAGATTACTGCCCTACAGTCCCTTTTTGCTGCCCTCGGGCCCAAGGGCCCAGTTCAGGTCATCTGGGTGCCTGGTCATTGCAATCTGGCAATGACTTGGCTGCCGAGCAAGCCAAACTCGGCTCCTCCCTTCCCCAACCAAACCCGGACCCTGACACTTCCACGAGGCACGCCATCATACGCAGAAGCTGCATCCCTCCCCCATGCCCCCACCCCCGTCTTACCGCCCTCTCTTCCCAAAAACCCAACCCCTCCGAAGAGGCCTGTTTTAAAACATTTCTGATACCTCGCCCTGGCTCAGTATCAAATTTAGAATAGGATCGTTGGAGATAGGCACTCAGAAATGAATCACAAGAGACAAATCTGCTACTAACAAATTGCAC
>NW_017805284.1:69118-80333 GCF_001891065.2 Hippocampus comes | reverse complement strand
GACATCCCTGAAAAGATATCCCACCAATGATGCGCCGATGCCTGGTGTACTAATTTAGCCGCGTGCACGACCTTTCCCTCGACAACCAATGTAGACACCATGAGGCTGGAAACGTTAGACGCATGTGACTTGATCAGTTTCTGGATCTCGGTGGAGTCGTTCAATGCGCATTTGAATCGTTCCAGCGAGACCTTCCAAGGGGAGCGTAGCACTTCCCATTGTACCGTAGTTAATCTACGGGACTCAGTGTAATTAGTCAAACGATACGTCATGTCTTTCCAGTGCCATAGGTGTATTCCATGTAGGCAGCCAGTGAAAGGAACCGAAGGTACCTGTGAATTATTCAAATTTGTAGCCACGCATAGAGTATGTGGTCCAATTTGCCACATCATTTCTCTGGGTGGTTCCCTTGTCCAGTCACAGAGTGCGACCTCTGAGTCGGTTAAACACGGGTTTGAAAATGCTTGTTGTAAACGGCAGGCCATCCCTTGATCAGTCTTATCACATAAATCTGAATTGAAGGTTTCATTGGTTTTCGGTTCAAACCGCTCTCCGTCCACATGTAAGAACCAATAACCACTTGTCGTAATGACAGGTAAAACTTGATATTTACAAACCACCTTCGTCGTCGTCACGTCGTACTGGGTCCAATACCCAGTACATCTATCGGTGTCACAATCTGTAAATTCTGAGTGTAGTCGTAGCCACAAAGAACTGGAAATATTCCAAATCCTTCTCCATTCTTTGTAATTATATGATATTACTATTCTTTGAAATATCTCTTTTTGGGTTATTGCGTGTATGTGTTGCAAACTACATACCGTCCAATTCGTGAGATGTGTCAAATCATTAAACACATTGTAGGTTTCATTCCACATTCTTAATTCCCAGTTAAAAATTGTTTTCCAAAGCTCTGCGTTTTCTTTTTGTCCTACAATTGCTTGTGGTATCCATACCCCTATTTGATGCAGAGCTTTAGACGCATGTTCTCCCATATTTGACAACCTTGTTCGTGTTACTTCGTTATCAACCGTATTTGATATACCCAACAGTGTTCCAGTCCCTCCTAACAGGGTATCATACCATGCCCTTTTTCGTCGGGCACACACAGGGATAGAAGGAAAATATATTGTCCAATATACTTTTGTTTCGACAGTCGCTTGGGCCAGGTGCGTGCAGGTGTCAATAATGGGGGCTAAGTGTGTTTGAGTTATTGTTGATGTCGTGGTTGTTTTCGAAATCACTTTTACTGGATACCTCCACGGCAGACCTCCCGGGATCGATGTTCCTTCACCGATGAGGAAATTTTCCTCTGCCGTTACCGTCCATGACTGTCCTTGGTGATTGGAATCACAGGTGGCGTTTTCCAAGATGTACCACTCTTCGTCGTTTTTCAGGAACACCATCGCGTCTATTTTACACAATGTTTCCGAAGAGGAGGTGACGGTCACCAAACTTCCTTGTATTACTTCAGGAATGTTGAGCTTACACATTATAATCGGGCGGTCACAGGCGATGTTCACGGGGTCATCCTCATATCGTTCTATCCAGATGGTTCGGCTCTCTCGACAGAGATAGCCTTCTGTCATCCCCCAGGAGGGCTGGACTATGGCACCGAGGACAAGGAGGCAGATGACCCAGGAGGCGACACTTCCAGTTTCGCGGCGCCAAGTAGCTGCCATCTCGTCGTCCTCTGGTTGGAGTCCTCCCGAACAGCAAATCCCACCTCAGCATTCATACACACCAGGCTGTAAATCATATAATTAACACTATTGACAAAGGAAATTCGATTAGTTTTCTCGCAGGTAGCATCGGCTGATGGGTACGTTAACCCATTTTTCCTCTTCCTGGTACAACACGCTGACTGTAGAGTCAGATCCTTGGGCTATTATTTCTGCAGCTTTTGGCGGCCCAGAGGTCTGTTTTACCCATACTTTAGCTCCTGATTTATCTGTTGAGCCAAAGCCTCCATCACTTCTGACAGTCTGTATCACAGGTTTTGGAATTTCTTGCACTGCGGTCATATTGCATGATGTTATGACTAATTGAGCCAATTTGCTGCCTTTTTCCAGCACCAGGGGTTGGTCCGAAAATAGTTTACACACTATTCCCAGCTCACCTTGGTAGTCTGCATCGATCACTCCTGCCTGAATGGTTAAGCCCTTCAGGGACAGACCACTCCTCGGCAGTATGTGACCGTAGGTTCCTTTCGGACACTGCAGACCCAACCCTGTTTTGACAATTTGGATTTCTTGTGGGAGGAGTGTTATAGTTGTCAATGTTCGTAGATCTAGCCCTGCAGAGCCAGGCGTGGCCCTGACCGGAATTTCTGCATTTGGGTCAATTTTCCATATTTTAATGCTTTCTTCGGTACTCACCGATTCCTGATTCGAAATCATTCGAATCAAAGGGGTTACTCCTGACCCCACTGGTCTGTTGTTGAGTTGTCCAACTGACAGTTCCAAATAATCTCTCCATTTGTTCAGTGTTCGGTCAGATGCATTCTTTCGAATTGTTTCTTTCAACAATCCATTCATTCTTTCAATCAAACCTGCAGCTTGCGGGTAGTAGGGAATGTGATAGATCCATTCCACATTGTGCTCTCGAGCCCAGTCTTTGACCACATTTCCTGTGAAATGGGTTCCATTATCTGATTGAATTTGAAGAGGTGTCCCATAATATCCTTTGATCAAATTTAGACACTTGAGTGTGCTACTTTGATTGGCCACTTTGCACGGATGCGCCACCAGCACTCCAGAAAATGTGTCAACTGCAGTGCAAGCAAATCTGCACCCTTTTGAGAGTGGCATAGGACCTATGAAATCGATTTGCCAAATTTGTCCCGAGTTCTTTCCTCGGTGCAGCTGTCCTTGGACATGTTGCGGGACTCCTCGTTTTTGATGCTGGCACTCTTCGCAATCCATTATTGCTGTTTTGACATCATCAATTTTTAAATCAATCCCGCGATCTCGCGCCCATTGAATGGTTCCCTGAATTCCCCAATGTCCGGCCTTGTAATGAGCCCATCGCGCAAGGCCCGGACTCGATTCTCGTTTGATCATCATGACTTTTACCAATTCATCAGCTGCTTGGTTGTACAACGCTTCTGCATCTGTTCGTTTTGTGTGTGCATCTACGTGTGACACGGTTATGGGAATTTCTTTCGCCTTTTCCCAAATTTGTGCCCACAATTCTTTGCCCCACACTTCTTTATTGTGTATCATCCAATTTGTAGCATGCCATGTTGGCATCCATGTCAACAATCCCTGCACCACTGACCATGAATCAGAATACAAGTGGACTCCCATGGGTCCTCCTTGCATTATCACCATATGCACAGCCTTCAATTCTGCCCACTGGCTACTTTTCCCTTCTCCCATCTCCTCCAGGGATTGTCCAACATGGGGGTTGAACGCTCCTGCTTTCCACTTTCGTTTTCCAGCATGATACTGGCACGAACCGTCAGTGAACCACGCACTTTGTTTCTCATCATCAGTCAACTCGTCCCATTTTTTCCCAGCTTTCACCGGGGATTCCTCCAGAGGCTTCACCTCAAAAGGAACTTCATCCTGCTCTGGGACTTCCGCTACTTGCTCGTGCAACATAGACACACCTTTCAAGCCTGGTTTCACTCGCTCTGAAATGTACCATTTCCATTTGATGATACTAGCTTCCTGTGCTGTTCCTATTCTGTGCGTGGTGGGATTGCTCATCACCCAGGTCAATAAAGGAATGTGAGTCCTCATCATTACCTCATGACCTACTGTCTGTGCTTCTGTTTCGACCAACGCCCAATAGCATGCCAACAGTTGTTTTTCAAAGGGAGTGTATCGCACTCCTGCATCAGTCAGCTTCCGAGACCAAAACCCCAAAGGTTTTCTGATTTTGCCCTGTTTCTGCCACAAACTCCAATTTGCGTAGTCATTCAATGCTGAGACTTGCAGTTCCACTGGGCCAGATTGCATTTTTCCCAGGGACACTGCTTGTTGTATGGCTTCCTTTGCCAACTCAAAGGATGCCTGCTGCTCGGCTCCCCACTCGAAGTTCTCCTTCTTTCTCGTACACCTGTACAAAGGTTGGAGAATTTGTCCCAAGTGTGGGATGTGGTGCCTCCAAAATCCGAAAAGCCCAATGTATTTTTGGGCATCTTTTTTATTGTGTGGCACCGGAAAATTCGCCACCTTTTCTTTGGCCTTTGCAGTGATTTCTCTTTCTCCTTTGTTCCAGATTATGCCCAGAAATTTGACAGTCTGAGCCGGTCCCTGAACCTTTGTGGGATTTATCTCCCACCCAAAGGTTTTCATCTGTTCAACGAGCTTGTTCAACCACTCCTTCACTTCTTGTTCCGTGTTGCCTTGAACCATGATGTCATCAATGTAATGTGACACTAACATGTGTCGAGGTACCTGCACTTCCGCCAAGTGTTCTGCCACAATCCTGTGACAGATGGTTGGGCCATGCAGGTAGCCTTGGGGTAGACGAGTAAACGTGTACTGTCTCCCTTCCCAGGTGAAAGCAAACTGTTCCATCTTGTCCTCAGGAATTGGTATAGTGAAGAAGGCGTTAGCCAAATCTATCACCCCATACCAGGTTCCACTGTGATGCTGTACCTTTTCAATGATGCTAATAGCATCCGGAACAGCAGAGGTTAAAGCTGGAGTCAGCTTGTTCAGTCGTCTGTAGTCAACCGTCATTCGCCAAGTCCCATCTGATTTCTTCACCGGCCACAAGGGGTTGTTCCACTTTGTGGTGATCGGTTTCAACACCCCTGCTTCAAGATATTCTCTTATTGTGGCAGCAATCTCTTCCTGTCCCCCAGGTATCCTGTATTGTTTTTGGCAAACAGTTTCTGTCGCTTCAGGTATGGGAAACGGTGTCATTTTTACCTTCCCTACCAAAATTGTTCTCACATCAATCCCTGTTCCGAATTGGAATTTACCTTTTTCCAAATACAACGTCATTCCAGCCAGAATGTCCATTCCAATTATCCATTCAGGGATAGGGGTGACCACAACTTCAAATTTGCGAATTGGCATTTTTCCAATTTTTAATGGGAGTGTTACTGCTTTCCCATTAACTATCTGTCCCCCAAGTCCTCTCAATGGAACTTTTTCACCCTTCATTTTGTCAGGGTTTCCGTGTATCAGTGAGGCCTCCGCTCCTGTGTCAACCAGCGCCATCACTCGCTGTACCGAATTATTCCAATAAATCTCAAGTTGTACATGGGGTCTGATATCCCCTATGCACCAACGATTTTCAACTTTGTCCTGGTTGACTATATGAGTTTGGCCTTCATCCTAGCCGAGGAGATCAAAGTTTCGTGATCTCCTATCCTTATTCTTTCCCTTGTCTTTATTCTTTGCCTTGCCTTTCCTCACTGCTGCCACATAGCTGGGACTTCTGACATCCACCAACATGTCATCATCATCCTCTGAATCCGACTCCCTCTCTTCCTCTTCCTCAAGAGGAGGGGCCGTCGGCTTCGTCGCAAGTCCTATCATCTCTTTTAAGAGAGTGGCCAATTCTGAAATTTCCGATTCCACTTCTTTGCCAGTTGCTCCAAAACTCAAACAACTAACTTTCAGTCCTCGCTGCTTGCACTTAGCTTCCAAGGCACTAGTGGGCAGGCCGTCAATTTCTTCTGGCGGCACCCCCGCTGCAACCAGCGCCTTCCACATATCTCTCCTTCTTCCTCCTGTCGGTCTGGGGCGTTGCCCTCGATTGTCTCTCTCGGGCCTGTACTCGCTTCGCTGTTCTGAGCGGGGTTGACGAGCAGTCTCTCCCCAATCTCCCAGCGTCGCCAATTCCAGCAAACGTGTTTTCACGTCACTGAAACTGTGTTCCACTGCCCCCAGCAAGATGGTAAGTATTGCTGACCTGTAATGGGGAGGAGCATCACGAATCAAAGCATCGCGCACAACCTTAGGCACCACTGCGTCATCAATGAAGGCATGTCCAGTTCGTGATATCGACTCTCGCGTGCACAATTTTCCCATACGCTGAATGGCATCGCGCATGGTTAGCCATTGGCCTTTGATCTCAGGCCAATCATGCCAAGTTGGATACACAGCTTGGGCCGCCATTGCATACAAAGTGAACAGCGTGAGCTCATCACCGTCTTGCAATTGTCTCCCGAGAGTGCGGAATTCTGAGTTCATTCGCGAGTCACTACTCAAGCCTCCCAACCGCAAGTGGTCGCCGGCGTCGATTCCGATGGAATCGGCTCCTTCCTCATACATTCGCCTTATCCAGGCATCAGTCTGCTCTCCGGTTTTTTGCCTATACTTTGAAGACAAATGAGCGATTTCTTCTTGAGAGAAATCCTCCCTTGTTACAGTCATGCGCGGTGGCGGCTGTGGCTGTTCTATTTTCTTTATAATTGGGTGACCTTCCTCGTCAACCACCACCACGTTATTTCTGTCACGTTTTTCCTGAAAGATTGGCGGTATAATTTGCCTCTCTTCCCGCCTGCGAGTGATAGGCGCAATTTTCAAATGATCAAGGTTTGGGTACAGCGACTGCGGTTTCATTTCTCCGCCATATAAAATTTCTCCATCACCATCTCCCCAAAGGTCTCCACTCCACCCCTCCGGCTCCCAGTTTTCTGGTAGAGCCAGAGTGAAAGAGCGAACCTGTTTTGGGTCAGCTTTACGCGGCTTTTTGTTTTCTCTTGCACGCGTCTGCTGTGAGATGTGCGCTACAGTTTTTTCCAACATAGTTTGCACTTTGTCTAATTCCTTCTCTGTCTCACCCAATTTCAGCTTTGTTTGGGCAAGCTCTTTCTCTTTCAACATCTCAGAATCGCGAGCCTTATCAAGCGCTCCAACTCTCTCTTTCCAAGCTTCAGCACAAATCCACAACATTTCTTGTATTCCTCTTAAGGGAGCCTTTATCCGCACTTCCACTCTGCTCAACATTTCTTTGATCACAGGCGGGCTTGCCGTGGGAATAGCCCCAGTCCACGGTCCGGGGCGTCCCCCGTGCCGTCGTAACAGGTTCCCTATATCTTTAAAACCATTACTTTCCCATCCAGGGACACACTCTTCCTCTGAGGCCACCTCCGCCTCCTTTACAGTTTTGATCTTAAAACAAAACATTTCTGAACGTATTCTCCGCAATCCTGCCGACAACGCCAAAAATGTTTTAAAACATTTCTGATACCTCGCCCTGGCTCAGTATCAAATTTAGAATAGGATCGTTGGAGATAGGCACTCAGAAATGAATCACAAGAGACAAATCTGCTACTAACAAATTGCACGTTTATTAGCGCCACAGAATATGTCACAGCAAGCGAGGTATTAAGCTACAAAGAAATGAATCAACTCTTACCGTGCGCCAATAGGGTGGAGAGCCAACACCCTTGGTAGAGCGAGCTTCAATACCAGCTGGGCGTCCCGTCAGTACGCAACCCGCAGCAGACTCTAGCAAGGGGACGGCAAAGCCTCCTCTTATCCTTCTCTGAGCGTGTGCGAAAGAAGGAGTGAGTGACCAATTCAGCCCTTCTGGCGCCACACTTGCTTCGTTATCAACTGGCGTTTCACAAACTATTATGCTGAACAACTCTTTCTCACGCAATTCTGTTATGTTGTCATGAGGCCGGCCCTGGAAAACAGGAGCCATCTGGCCCTACCTATGAGAAATGAAGTCCGATGGCTCCTGTGAAACGGGAACTCGTTGACAACAACACGTTATACAGCATCTGCCTCGGCGTGTCATCGAATCAACATGTTATAAAACGGAGTATTTTGTGAGGAAAACAGCACATTTTGATCATTATCATATCAAGGCCTCACTGTCGAGGAAAGACCTCGTCGACCTGATGCAGTTCAGGTCCGACCATCACCCCTCTGCTGGGGATGTGTGACGACGACCGATGCCGGTTATGCGGCGAGGAAGAAGAGTCGGCCGAACATCTTTGGCTACGCTGCCCGGTGTTCCTGGTGGACCGGCACCATCGACAACTTGGCAACTTCTCCGGAGAACTTAGGAGCCTCCCATGCGCGAGTCTAGCACTACTCAGGATTATCCTGAGGCGCCGAGGGTGACTCAACAACAGCAACAGCTGCTGAAGCAGAAGAAGGCTTTGGTGGGAACCCTCCAAAAAAACAAGGGAGAAATTCCCCCCAATATCCTCCAGCGCCATCAACCGCTCCTTTCAAGTACATTCGCCTTCAACCGCGAAATCACCTTTGTTTCTTACGTCCCCAAAAAAAACAAAACTGTCCTCTTGCTGAGTTCAAAACACAGAGACGTCGAGGTGGATGATGGGCCGAAGAAGAAACCCACCATCATCCTCGATTATAACAAGAGGAAAGGCGCTGTTGATCACCTGGACCAGGTAACCACAGGTTTTGTCTTTGTCAAAACTTTGCATCAAAGCTTCTTGTCGTCTGACATCAGTGATGTTTTTGTGTGTGTGTGTGTGTGTAATTGCAGGCTTGTGGAACATACTCATGCCGCCGCTGGGCAACGCGGTGGCATGTGCATATTCTACCAAATGGTCGACATTTCGTGTTTCAACGCGCACGTCCTGCACTCACATGTGCAGCCCGGCTGGAAGAAGGGGAAGCTCCACAGGCGTCGTCTCTTCTTGGAGGAATTCGGGGCGGCGCTTGTGTCAGCAGTTCCTCAGCCGGCGTGTCGACCAGAAGCAGGTGCAGAAGCGACAATTGACACACCAAGGAAAAGAGACGCAAATGTCGCTTCTGCACCGAAAAACTGACTCGGGCTTCACAGCTCTGTGGCAAATGTGGTACACCCATTTGCCACAAACACATACAGAGAAGGTGCCCAAAATGTTGATGTTCAAAGTTCCGATTTGTTGTTTGTTGTTTTGTTTTATGTTCCATAAATTAGGTTTGTTCTAAATTGTTCTAGTTGTGCCTTTTTGACCCTTTCATGGTTAACATACACTCACCGGTTACTTTATTAGGTACACATCAATGGCTTAATTTACGCTTGTACAGACGTATGCATGCCAAATTTTTGTGTTGAGAGGCTCGCAAATGATTTCGCTGTTTTGCAGTGGGTTTGAAAAGGATGCATAGTTGCATCGATGCATTAACAATTCTGGTCGGGATTGTTAGTAGGGCTTGGTGGGTCCTCCAGACATAACTGGCCGAGTTCTTTTTAAAAAAATAAAGTGTTATCTTTTTAATTTTTTACGTCTACGCAATATGCATGCGCGTGAGCGTTATTTCAAACGGATGTTCTGCACAGCGATTGGCTCAGATTTCAAAACAATGAACGAGTTACGTTTTTGAATCTCAACAATGATTGGTCCGCCTCGTGTTTGAATTCGAATTTGAACTTATTAGCCCACGATTGGTCAAGGCAGCGGGGTGGTGGTACTTTATATTCGAGCAACCACCACAACCACCAGAGTGAGTTGGACGCTGCAGAGTGCAGAAATGGCAAGAAATTTATTTTAAAAAGAAAAAGCCCTTTGAGCAATTTTGGCAACTGACACCGAAGACGATTCCGGTTCTGCAACGTCAGAACATGAGTCGTCGGGGGAGGTTTCGCCCGAATATCAGCCTGACGCTGACGACAACACCGAGGAGGACAGCTCCGATTTGGAAGAAGAGGAGGGAGCCGCGGATTATGCTGCGGAAGCGGTCGAGCAGGACGAGGATCCATCGGGCAGCACCGATCATACGTTATGGAGCTCGAAAAATAAAAAAAGTGATGTGGCATCCAACGAACGAAGTGGCTGGACATTACGTCCCTGCACGAATTCCCATGCCTGGCCCCACGTTGTATGCAGTAGCCAGAATCAGCAGCCCGGAGCCGGCGTTTTCTTTCTTTGTGGATGAGGAGATCGTCGCGAAAATTGTAAAAATGACCAACCTCCAAGGGCTCCGAACGACCAAGAACTGGTCTCCCCTCACGCCCCAAGACCTGCGGGCGTATATGGGGCTGCTGATCCTGGCTGGAATGTACCGGTCCAGGCATGAAGCGACGAGCAGCTTGTGGGGCGTCAAGACCGGGCGTCCGATGTTCCCCGACACAATGGCTCATCGGAGGTTCATGGAAATAAACCGAACGCTCCGTTTCGACGATAAGCTGTGAAGACCACAGCGGCACCATGCCAACAAACTGTCGCTGATATCGGATTTGTGGAGCAGCTGGAATTTCCGGCTGCAAAAAATGTTTAACGTGGGACGTGACGTCTGCGTGGACGAGCAGCTCTTTGCATTTCGAGGACGCTGCAACTTCAAACAATATATGCCGTCAAAACCTGCAAAATATGGAATCAAAATTTGGGCCCTCTGTGACGCTCAAACCTCGTACGCCTCCAAGCTGGAAGTCTACACCGGCAAGCCTCCCGGGGGCACGCGTGAACTCAACGTCGGAATGCGTGTGGTCCTGAGACTCATCGACTTGCTGGAAGGGCACACGATAACCGTGGACAATTTTTTCACCTCAATACCCCTTGCAGCAGAACTAAAAAAATAAATAAATAAAAAAAAAAAGAAACTTGCTTGTCGGTACGGTAAGGAGGAACAAGCCGAAGCTCCCTGCAAAAGTGACACAAATAGCAGGAAGGCAACCCCTCTCCAGCATGTTCTGCTTCACAAAAGAAATGGCTTTGGTCTCTTACGTCCCCAAAAAAGGGAAAAATGTGCTGGTGCTCAGAGCTGAGCACTGAGTAAATATTCTCTAGTGTGGACTCTGTCCAATTTGTCCTGATAACAGAAAAGTATGCAAGTATGTTGACAAAAATGCACGTGTAACAACACAATCAATAAAATACAAAAATATACTGTCCAAAAACTTTATATAACAAAAACTGCAATACAGGTGTATCCAAAAAAAATCAAACAGTAAAATACGTACAGTATTTTAATGTTTATTTTTCTTCTGTCTTGGGAAAAAAAGTGTGTCTATTTTGGATTGTTTGGTTGGATGCATTCTTTGGTTTATGACAATGTTTGCCTGCGTGTCATACAGTTTTGTTGCTAGTTGCAAGTAACTGTCCCGTTGATCACCGATGTCTGGTAATTCTTGTGCATACTGATGGATTTGTTGCCATTTGCATTGCTTCCTCGCTGGATGGTGGCTTGTCATCAGGAGTTGAATCGATGCCTTGTTTTTTAAAGCTTCGTGGATTTGTGTCTTTCCGACTCCAAGTGTCTGCTGGATGCTTTTAACTTTGTGTCCAGCCTTGCTCAAACGGATGCATTTCACTCGCTCCGCTCCAGTCATTACAGTT
>NW_017805284.1:67763-68985 GCF_001891065.2 Hippocampus comes | reverse complement strand
CACTGTGATTTTTTTTCAACTCTTACTTTTGTATGCTTTTGTTAAATTGTTAATTATTATCATTTTATATTTAAGCATTGTATTCTTTTATGTTAATTAACTTAATTATATTCTGTTTAATACTTCCTGAAATATTCTTATGTTGCTTACATGTGATTGGGGAAGAAAAGCAGGGAGGTGGGTTATTACCGGAAGTGGGAGTGTTCGTTCGATAGTTACAAGGCAAACGTTGTAAAAATAAAAAAAAAAAAAGCTGCGTTCAAACGAAGTCGTCCTCCGCTTTTTCCCATTCTAAATGTAACCAGGTGAACCTTTATGTCACCAGGTGAACCTTACTTTGACATTTGTCGTGAAGGGTGCCTTGTTTCGCAAATTTAGAACTGTCACTTTACTGCTTTTATTGCCCACAGAGGGCCAAAAATCCAAAAAAATAAATAAAAATTAAATGTGTATGGATAGCGCAGAGGCCTGTGAACATTTTGAGTGGTTGAAAGTAAAAAAAAAAAAATTCAGGAATAACGCACTTTTGTAAAATGTGTATGTTGTGTTATATATGTTTTATGATCACATAAGGGTTGAAAAGTGACCAGTAGGAACGCAACTGTGTCAGACTGTCAGCATCAAAGATGCTTGAGTGGCCACTAAACACTGACAACAGATCCGGTAGAATACAGTGTCATCAATAAAAAACGATTGAACGTTATTTCTGTTGTGTCGTTATAGTTGGTAGTGTTAAAATACAGAATCATTCCTCTCTTCTTGGTTAGATTAGATTTCATCGTAGATGGTTTTGTGATCACAATATTAATTGTGATCAAGAGAGGGAATGTTAAGATATGATTCCTCTCTGTTAGCTGGATTTGAAAGAAACAATGTAGAATGCTGTTGAAGGTATTTCCTGCTTACTGTGATTACAATCACCTTTGGTAACCCCTCACCCCCACTACTTTTATGACCCCTCCAGAGGACATGTCAACATCAAAAGAGGAACTGTTATGTCAAGTATCTGTGTTGCAGCTATTGAGGGACTGCGCTTTGCTATGAGTACTATTGATCTCAGTCTCTTTCCTGAATATCTGTTTGCACACTTAAAACAACGTATGTCGTGTTAAAGTTTATCTTCTTCCTCCTTGGTTGATTAACGGCCCTCCAAGTGTCTCTTCTGTTGTTCCCCCGCACCTTGGGTCGGTCCCTGATCGCTGTTAAGCCCCCCTGGGAAGAC
>NW_017805284.1:63459-67585 GCF_001891065.2 Hippocampus comes | reverse complement strand
TCAGGAGCCCGAATCGATTCGTAAACTGCAGAAAATAAATTAAAACCCTTCGAAGGAACTGTACATCGCCTCCAGCCTTTATTTGGATTACCAACATTGTCCTCGTCCGAAATTCAACGAACACGCGGGGAAGAGGAGGCCGCTCTGACCCCAACAGTAGCAAGTGTAAATTGTGACGGCAATGCCTCAGTTTCTGAAAAACGAGTCAAATCAGCCATTACACTGCAACATGCTACAGGGAATAATTTCAAAATAAAGGGTAACTTTTTACCTATTGATGTGTATATTGAAGGGTGGGGGAATGGGAATTATGCATGGGATTTTATGGTTACTAATCTCTCTTTCGTTCTCTCTCTCTCTCTCTCTCTCTCTCAGCTTAACAAGAAATGACTTAAAAAAATCAATCGAAGATTCTCTGTCGAGTTCTGACATCACTGATGATGAATATATTCCTAAACCTGGAGAATACATAAGTGACAGCTCGTCAGAAGATACATTGTCGCACAAGGGCAAGAGGACAAAGGCACGGAAAGTACCTTCAACCAACTCACGTAAGGTCCATGTAAAATCACATGAGAAGACGTGACACCTTCTTGTACCCCGGACATGGGTAAACCTCAAGAATCTTCGTCTAAAAGTTTACCCCTAGCCAATTCTTGCAAAGTTGATGTCCTACCACAGAAGAGAAGACGTGATGTTTGGTGATTCCTGGGACACAGATTACCCGCAAACATCTTCATCCGGTGGTTCTGATTTGAAGGTCATGACTTTAAAGAAGAAAACAGATGGTTGCAGGCTCTACAACAAATCTTACTTCTGTGTCTTTTGCTCCAAGCCGTACAGAAAAATCGCACGCCATTTGGAAACAAAACACAAAGATAAACCTGAAGTCGCAGGAGTGCCTCAATTTCCAACTGGGTCCAAAGAGCGAAAAATACTAGATCCACTCAGAAACAAAGGGAATTGTGCCCATAAAGATGAGGTTCTTCGAGAAGGTCAAGGAATGGTGATACCTCGTCAGCAATCTAACAAACCTGTAGAAGCCAAAGATTACATGCACTGTGTGTGTAGCATGTAACCACAGCCACAGGGTCATGTTACAACGGCGTGACGTCACGGCCGTAAAGTGGGCGGTTGCCGGAAAGCGTTGCTATAAAAAGGTGGCTACTGACAATAAACGGCAGTGAGCACAGAAGGTTGAAATGTGTTCATATTTGCCCGTAATTAAGAAATAAAAATGTGGACTGACCACATATTTAACTGCCTCTTTTTCTTCACAGCTTAGTTTTAAAGTCTTATATTATTAATGTGAATATCTCAGGGATGACAGGGTGTAACAAGTGTTAGTTTGAATCGAGGCTTCCTTCGTTGACAAGTCTTGAGCAATGTCTGGAACGCTACAAGGCAGAGCCTCTTGCTGGCATGGATGACTGTCCCCAAGAATGGTGGTCCACACATGAAGGAGCATACAGAGACATGTCCCACCTTGCACCAAGTACTTGGCAACACCGGCTTCATCAGTACCTTCTGAGAGGTTGTTTTCAATATCTGGCCACATTGTACGGAAGAAGCGAGCTTCCCTTTCGTCTGAAAATGTCAACAGGCTTGTCTGTTTGAGTGACTGGCTCAAAGCAAAGAAGTATTAGGCTAGGCTTATATTTTATAGTTGAGCATTACCGTTGTTCTCTTAATTTTACTGTACTTTTCTGTTTTGGGAAAGAAGTAATAGACTAGGTTGATGAGCCTCTGGTGAATAATGAGCAGGTCGCCTGACAGCTATGTTCAAAGCAAATTGAGAAAAAGTAAGTATTAAACCAAGGCTCAACTGCACTATAGACTGAGTACTAGTTTACCTTAGATGTGCACTTTATAATTTTATATTGCTCTGTTTTGATTCCCTACAAAGTGCTGTTAAAGGAGCTGTTGTGTGACAAAATGTTTGTTTCCATTGTTATTGATGACAGTTATATTGTGTGAGAGATTGTGTTCCAAGTGTGAATAAATGCTCCAAATGAAAAATGTTAATGTAAAACTTAAAACTGATATAGTTGTTTCAATAAATATTTGCATTTTGCACAAAGAAAACGGATCCATGATTCCATGTTGATGAGAGCATTAAAACGGGAAAAAAATAGGACAAAAAATATAAAAGGAAATTCAGAAACGATAAAACAATGTGTGAGTAATCACGATTAATTATGAGTTAATTATGACAGTTACATTTTTATTCACGATTAAATATTTTAATCATTTGACAGCACTAATATATATATATATATATATATGTACCGTATTTTCATGACCATTCGGCGCACCGTATTGTTGGGCGCAGTCTCAGTAACGGGTGCTATTTCTGTATTTGACACATACACAAAACGCACTGGTAAAACATATGCCAGCTTAAACATACGGCAGCATATATGCACGCTAAAACATACCAGGTATGTTAGCTTAAAGCATACGGTAGCAGCTAAGACATACGGACACACGCTAAAAACACGCTTTTAAACATAACATAAATGAGTAAGTACATAAGGACATAAATGCTTTTACTGTCACAGTATATCTGGTCGATCCCACCCAATGGCATACATAGGTCAAAGATTCCAAGACTGCAGCCAAAAGATTCTGGTATTTATAATTCCATGATTTCACCACTGCAGAATATGTAGATGTGGTCCTGACATATCTTAGCCTACACCTAAACTTAATTGTGCCACCTGCATCGCAGATGTCAACATTTTCTCATCAACAAGATGATACTTGACTCAACAAACTCACGACTTGATAGTTTTTTCCAGGGAAGTCCAAGAAATAAAAACCAGTATCAACTTCACCCAAAAGGAGGTAGACGACATTAAAAAACAGCAAATTAATGAAACTGACCAATGTAAAAACATGCAGACTGAAATCTACAAAATATGTGACAGTCTGCTCGTATTAACTGACAAGATGGACTACTTGGAAGGACAGTCAAAAAGAAAAAAACTTGGTAATTGATGGAATTGAGGAAATACAAGGAGAAATGTGGACTAAAACGGAGCAAAAAGTGCAAAAAATCTTCAAGGAGCAACTGCAGATAAAGGAGACAATCGAGGTGGAACGTGCCCATCGCACTGGAAGGCACGAACCGCGGAGACCTCGACCTAGGTCAGTTGTGGTGAAATTTGAAAAATACAAGGACACAACAAGGATTCTACAGAGAGCAAAATATTTAAAAGGCATCAAAATCTACATTGACGAAGACTTCACAGATGCTGTGCGTCAAAAAAGAAAAGAACTGCTTTCAACTTGAACAACTTGGACCCGGACTATCATTTCTTCAATCTTAATCACAGCATCACAAACTCCGAGTATTACATGGACGAAGAATTCAACACAAATGTATTACAGTAAATATTCCCATCCCGGGAATTCTATGAAAAGGAATATCCTTCACCCGGAACAAAAGCCTGTGCATTAACATTTTGACTACGATATTACATGTTACCGGAACTTACGTAAGAGGAAATTCCACTACCCGTAACCCGGATTGAGACGTCATGCCGCGGGAGCTTAAATACACGCAACGCCCACCCGTTGCTACGGAACGGCGACACCGAGACACATTTTCACTTCGCGTTTTTCGATCATCAGATTCGAAACGACGACGTGTAAGTGAGTTTTTATTGGCGTGCGTTTTACTGTAATTGTGAATGATTTTAACTTTATTCACTTAACGTCCTGTAGAACGCGGCACTAGCTTAAAAGCAGCACCCACTCGACACGACCAAACAGACGTGTTCGCTTCGTCGTTTACATTCATCAGATTCGAAACGAAGACGTGTAAGTGACTTTTTATTTGAATTTTGAATTGAATTGAATACAACTTTATTGTCAAATGTGCTGTACAGCACAGATGAAATTTCTTCCCTCTCAACATAAAACAAGAGGAGCCGCTGCGGGTGTCCGCGCCGCCATCAAAAGAAAAGTTAACAAAAAAATGACAAAATAATACAAGACAACACATGAGACACAGACAATCGTGCAATCTTAACCACCTTCCTGCATACACTTTGTTGTCTGAAGCAGTTATTGATGAAAGAGGAGCGAATCAAAGTGTCCTTTTCACCAGTGGATCAAAGAC
>NW_017805284.1:60080-63160 GCF_001891065.2 Hippocampus comes | reverse complement strand
AATAAACATTAAAATACTGTACGTATTTTACTGTTGTGATTTTTTTTTTGGATACACCTGTATTGCAGTTTTTGTTATATAAAGTTTTTGGACAGTATATTTTTGTATTTTATTGATTGTGTTGTTACACGTGCATTTTTGTCAACATACTTGCAGGTTCATAAAGGACATGTACCATGCTCATTTCCCAAATGAGGAATTTCTGTTATCAGGACAAATTGGACAGCGCAAACACGAGTCCGCACTAGAGAATATTTACTGTACTGGAAAATACACTTTCAGTGATACACTTAAACAGTAGAAGTCTCGATAAAAACTTCACAAAAATCAAAAGAATAGTTGACTAAATTCAGTCATTTTAAAATAATTGCCATGTCAGAAACTTGGCTTGACAATTAAAAAACAAGTGTAGAGGAGGGGATCTGCCCAATTCCTTCAGGCCCTCCTTGGACACAGGTTCTTTTATTTCTCTATAAGGTGGAAGAAGACCCAACACCACGTCATCTTTTCTTCACTTTATCACAACACGAATCGATTCGGGCTTGTGAGAGTTTCAGATCTCGTCAGCAAGCGTAGAAAAAAATGCAGTCATGAGAATATATAGGGACAATATGAAAATGAGAGGCGGGCAGTTATGCCTCCATGCAAATCCTGGAAACAAAGAAATGTACATGTCATCTGACCCGGTGTAGCTGGAAAAAGTTGGGAGTGGTGAGGCACTATTGTCTTCGGTCTGATCTTTGACGTAATGGCAGGAACACAGATGCTTGAGATAACAGTTACTCTTTTGATGTCAAACATGTCTCCTGGAGGGGGCCCTAAAAGTGGTAGGGGTCGAGGGGCACTAAAGGTAATTGTAATCACAGTGAGCAGTAAATACCTGCAACAGCATTCTACATTCTTTGTTTTCGTGTTTGAACAGAACCAACAACAGAGCGGGGCTAAATAAAATCACAGTAAGGAATAAATTCCTTAACACAAGTGAAATGAAAATTGAAGGACATGAAATGTTTGCAACAAACAGGGAAAACAAAAAAGGAGGGGCGGGGGTCGCAATATATGTAGACAATGCTCTGTGAAACAGTAAAATCGAGAGCCTGACAAACACAACAGAGAATCTAATGGAATGCCTAACTATTGAAATACATATTAAAAATGCATCAAATGTCATCATAAGTTGCATCTCGAGGACACCAAAATCATGTCTTGACACATTCAATAAAAAATTGACAGATATGCTAAGTTACTCCAACGATAAGAAAACACGAAAAATATGTGGCGATTTTAACATCGACTTATTAAACCCAAATGGACATAAAAAACCAAGACTTCATAAATACGATATATAGCAACAGTCTTTTCCCAGTAATCCTGAAACCAGGTAGAATAACAGTTGATACGGCCACATTAATAGATAAGATTGACCATGAAATGGAAAGTGGACTTCTCATTACTGTCTTTGCAGTTTTTCATAATTATTTTGAAAGAAAAACAAAGTTAACAGCTCACGTATCAGAAATAAGACTAAGAACCCAACACTCCATCGCAGCTTTCAAGCTCGACTTAGAAAAACAAAACTTGTCCGAGGTCTACTCAAACGAAGACCCAAATAATGCGTTCGACACATTTCAGTCAACCATAACCTCCTTATATGATAAACATTTTCCAATAACTAAAGTCTCCAGAAACTACAAAGACCTAAGTAAGCCATGGATAACAAAAGGCATAGAAAACGCATGTAAAAAGAAAAACAATTTATACAAATCGTTAATAAAATTGAGAACTAAAGATGCTGGAATAAAAGACCTACAAAAACAAATTAGTAAATATTATAAGAACTAGTAAGAGAGATCATTATCATGCACTATTAGAGCAGAATAAAAGCAACACTCAAGAAATATGGAAAATATTAAATCATGTCATCAGAAATAGCCCTAAAAAAGCAGATTATCCAGAGTACTTGATTAAAGACAAAAATACTATTCTTGAGAAAACTGCAGAAATAGCTAATTAAGTAAATGAGTTTTTGTTAATATCGGCAGTAACCTGGCAAAACAAATTCCTGATACAATAAAACGCGTTTGAAATAGATACATGAAAAAAAAAAACCTCTTCCACAATGTTCCTTACTGCTGTGAATCAATGAAGTACTAAATTTGTTTTTTGCAGGCATGTGCCACTTATTCATGCCGGCGGCAGGCGCATAGATGGCCCATGTACCTTTTCCAGCACATAATAGACATATCAGCATTCAATGCTTTTGTGCTGTACACACAAATACAGCCAGACTGGAACCGCCAGAATTTGTAAAGAAGACGGCTTTTTCTGCTGGAAGTGGCAAAGGCCTTTGTTTTGCCCGAAATCTCCAGAAGAGAGCATCGGAGGCCGGAGCAAAGTGCACAGCCAGCTGCACAGGCGAGCTGCAAGTTGCAGTACAGCAGGATGACACAAAGAGTAGGTGACAATGTAGGCTTTGCCCTGCACCACTCAGAGCATCAAACAAGTGTGCCACATGTGGGATTCACATATGCTACAAGCATATGAAAAAAACCATGCCTTAACTGTTCAAAAAAGTTTGTTTGGAATTTTTGAGGGAAAGGCTGGCCAGGTCTTTCTCAGTTATGACCAAACAGCTCTAGACCAGCAAAAATATTTGAAAGGTGGCAACCTTATCGCTTGGTCAATTGCTCATGGTGGTCTATGCATTAAGGCCCTGGATCCTTGACAGATATGCTAAGTTATTCCAATGCTAAGAAAACACGAATATGTGGCGACTTTAACACCGACTTATTAAACCCAAATACATAAAAAAACAACAGACTTCGTAAATACTATGGGTGGCAACAGTCTTTTTCCAGTAATCCTGAAACCCAGTAGAATAACAGTTGATACGGCCACATTAATAGATAATATATTTATAAACAAGATTGACCATAAAATGGAAACTTCTCATAACTGATATAAGTGACCATCTACCTGTCTTTGCAGTCTTTCATAATTATTTTGATAGAAAAACTAGATCAACAACTCACATATCAGAAATAAGACTCAGAACCCAACATTCCATCGCAGCTTTCAAG
>NW_017805284.1:49449-59390 GCF_001891065.2 Hippocampus comes | reverse complement strand
TGTGTGTGTGTGTGTGTGTGTGTGTGTGTGTAAATATATAAAATATATATATATATATTTACACACACACACACACACACACACACACACACATATATATATATATGGCTCTCACTGAAATACATTTCCAAATATTTTGTTTTTATGGCTCTCTTAGTCAAAAAGGTTCCCGACACCTGACTTAGACAAGCAAAATTGGTCCGAGTTCTACTCAAACGAAGATCCAAATACTGCGTTTGACGCATTTCAGCCAACCATAACCTCCTTATATGATAAACATTTCCCAGTAATTAAGGTCTTGTTGGGGGAAGAGCGGCCTCCTCTCCCCCGCGTGTTCGTTGAATTTCGGATGAGGAGAATGTTGGTCATCCAAATAAAGGCTGGAGTTGATGAACAGTTCCTTCGAAGCTTTTAATAACAGAATATTCCGGGCACCCACGAATTACAGACAATGGCTGCGCGTCACGAGTGCGAAGCAGGAAGAGCTTCACATCATTTTTATACCATCAGAAGGGCGGTACCGAGACACAAAGTGTGATATCATAACTTTCGTTTCTCCTAAACCAATTCTCAGCTTGGCGCATTCCAAAGTTTGTGCGTCTTCAGTAGGGAGTATTCCAATTCTAGGTGATGATTGTTACAAGGACGCCAAGCTACACTGCGGGCATGGGAAAGTTATACAGCATGATGAAATATGAGCAGAATACAGACTTCAGTCTCCAGAAAGTACAAGACCAAAGTAAGCCATGGATAACAAAAGGCATAGAAAACGCATGTAAAAAAGAAAAACAATTTATACAAATCGTTTCTAAAATTCAGAACCAAAGATGCTGAAATAAAATATAAGACCTATAAAAACAAATAAGTAAAAATTATAAGAATTAGTAAGATCATTTTCATGCATTATTAGAGCAGAATAAAAGCAACACTCAAGAAATATGGAAAATATTAAATCATGTAATTAGAAATAGCTCTAAAAAAGCAGATTATCCAGAGTACTTTATGAAAGACGAAAATACCATTATTGAGAAAACTGCAGAAATAGCTAATGAATTTAATCAGTATTTTGTTAATATCGGCAGTAACCTCGCAAAACAAATTCCTAGTACAATAAATTCTTTTGAACTATATAAATACATGGAAAAAAAAACTCTTCCACGATGTTTCTTACTGCTGTGGATCATAATGAAATATTAAATATTGTAAAAACATTAAAAAATAAAAAAAGTCAACTGATTGCTATCTGTATGACAATAGCAAAACAGATTATAGAACTTGTAGTGCGACCTTTCACATATATATGCAACCTGTTATTCAAAGCTGGTATCTTGCCATCAAAAATGAAAACTGCTAAAGTCCTTCCAATTTATAAATATCACTGTTACCACAATTCTCAAAAATATTAGAAAAACTATTTCCATACAGACTTGATAACGTCTTTCATACAGACTTGATAACGTCATACATAAACATGTGCTTTTAAGTGAAAATCCATATGGCTTCAGAGAAAATCGGACCACCTCAATGGCAGTAATGGAGTTTGTGGAAGCAATAGCCACTAATATAGATAACAAAGAATTTACTATTGGGATTTTTCCAGATCTAAAAAAAGCTTTTGACACGATAGATCATAGTATATTATAGAATAAATTACAGACATATGGCATTAGAGGCGTAGCATATAAATGGATTGAAAGTTATTTAGAAAACAGATCTCAGTATGTGCAGTTCAACAATAAAAAAATCGAATCAACTGAAGATCACTCTTGGAGTTACTCAGGGGTCTGTGCTTGGTCCAAAACTATTCATCTTATATATATATATATGTTATGATATCTGCAGTGTCTCAAAACAATTCAAATGTGTCCTATTTGCTGATGAAACAACTTTCTACTGCTCTGGAGAAAATCTGAAACAGCTGCTGAAAACTGTGGAAAATGAATGAAACAAATTTAAAAAATTGGTTCGACAGGAATAAATTATCACTTGAAAAAAATCAAAGTTAATAGTTTTTGGCACGAGCCCAATCAAACACCAAGTTAAAATTAAGGTAAACTCAATTGAAACAGAACGAGCTTATGAAAATAAGTTTCTTGGATTAGTAACAGATGCAAAACTGTGCTGGAAGCTACATATACATAACGTTAAAAGAAAAATATCCCAAACCATCGGGATCCTCCACAAAACTGAGGATGTGCTGAAAAAGAGATCTTTGTACACATTATACTCTTCATTATTACTTCCATATATAACCTACTGTGTGGAAATATGGGGAAACGCCTGTAAAACAAACAACTACAAAGAAAAAAAAAATTAAAATCAGAATAATCAATAGATCTAAATATCCGGAACGCTTGAACAACAAGAGTCAGTGATCCTTACGGATGGTCAGGGTAACGACATCATGGACACCGAGGGAACCAGAGGTAAATTGTTAAATAAAAACAAGTACTGTATTTTCTGAAGTTCATATACGTCATGTACTACTTAATACACTATTTTCTTTTCAGGTTCATCCTTTGGAAAGCAAAATGCAAGAAAAATAGTTGCTGTGAAAGAAGGAGATTTCCAGGAGTTAATTTTATCATACAACTCATTCCTATGAAGAAACATTCAAATTCAGAAAACATGCTCAGCTCGGCCTGAAAATGCATTTAAAGCAATAAAAACTGAAATTGAGTGTCACACCTAAACAAAAGGACTTATGCACACATTTGAACATGCATTTAGTTCAGGTTGACATCCTGAAACCTAAATGAACATTAATTTGATCATACAACTCATTCCTGTGAAGAAACATTCAAATTCAGAAAACATGCTCAGTTCGGCCTGAAAATGCATTTGAAGAGCAAAAAAGAGGAGACTGAGGTGAAATATGACAGGCACCAGGAATTACCAAGTAGTTATGATTGTATTTTTACTGATTAGGATTCCGTTGAGAATGAATAGGTTATAACATAAATTTTGCATGCTTTTCAGCCGGCGAGATGATCACAGCCTTGATTCAGTGTTTGATTCAATTGAAGAGGTGGTCCTGTGAGCACAGGGGCTCAAGGAGGATCAACTCAAATAAAGGAGCTGACAAACCTGTCCAACCGAAGAACAACACTGTCCTTGACAGAGGTGGAAGCAGCTGCTGTAAGAGATGCCTTTGCCTGCATCATCTGCAAGGGTAAATGAACGTTTTGTCTTTTATAGACAGATGTCTGTGCAGCTCAACTACCCATGTCCAAAACGAAAAAAGATAATTTTGCACTTTCTGTATTTAAAAAAATGTTTTCTGAATCACATTTGCAGGTCTAGTGGTTGAGCCCATGGTGACATTGTGTTGCCACAGCATTGTTGGCTGCAGGATCTGCATTGAACAATGGCAGAAAAATTCTACAACTTGCCCAAAATGTCGAGGGGATGAGTTTGACCTCAGTATGCAAAAACCCTCCGGACTGTCTGATGCATTCGCTGTGCTGGAAAACACACTGTACTAGTTAAACTATACAGTATACGGTATAGTCATGCTGTGAATTGTTCAGATTCTTTCCACTTGACTGTTTTTTGCATTCAAAGCACTTTTGACTTGAAATGTCTGTGCATCTAATTACTTTACCTCTAATTATTTTATCTATTCCCAGTGTCTCTTGACAGTTGTGCTCAGGTATCTCATATTTGCACTGTTTTATGTTTTATTTGTTAATGTTTTCCAGAAGTATTGAGAATTTTATAGACTGAGGACTTGGTTGTGTTGCTACACTTTTTATATTACAGCTGAGTCTCAACACACAAATGTAATATTTTTCTATAGCTGTGTAAGACTTGAAATGTTAAATAAAACTATTCAAAGAAATACATTTTTATTAAGAAAACAATGTTGATCTTGAATTTCTGTATGGCAACATTGCCATTGCTCAAAGAATACGTATGTCTGTTCGAGATGAAGGCGCCACTCATCCACAAGCTACATGAGAAGCAGTTCACCTTGTATAAGGGATTCCTAGCATGTTTTTTGAGGGCAAAAGCTGTGCAAGGTCTCAAGCCTAAGCATGATACAGCCATCATAGACGATCCCAGCTGTTGTGTGCCAAAGCGAGAAATGTTTGTGGGGACCACTGTGAAAGGATTGATATCATCATCACACAGGTCTGACTCCACAATCAGCTCATTCCTTGAGCAGGTGGAAACTGCATATGTCAAGTGTACTGAGTACCTTAGTACAAAGTTGCCCCTGGACAAAAAGGTTCTGCAGTGTATGGCAGCGATAGAACCCACAGCACATGGACACTCACTTACAACAAAACATCTTCTGCGACTCCCAGCACGGGTGACAAATGTGCTGAACACTGAAGAAAAAGATGAGTTTGAGCTGCAGGTGCGGAGATTTCAGGTTGATTCCTTTGTACCACCGTATGATACAGACATAAGGATCGACCACTGGTGGTCAGATCAGCGTCTCCTGGCTCTGTACCCAGCTTTGACGATGGTCCATGCTTTACTTTCATGTTTTCACAGTCCACAGGTTGAAGGCTCTTTCAACATTATGGGTGATGTCCTAGACCACAGGTGTCAAAGTCCGGTCCTCGAGGGCCGGTGTCCTGCATGTTTTCCATCCCTCCCTGTTGCAGCACACCTGATCCAAATGACCAGTTCATCAGCAAGCTCTATCGGAGCCTGATAGTGATCCTGATCATTTGAATCAGGTGTGTTGCAGCAGGGAGGGATGGAAAAAAAGCAGGACACCGGCCCTCGAGGACCAGACTTCGACACCTGTGTCCTAGACCGAAAGTCCTGCCGCATGGAGATCCACACACTAAGTGCAGTTCAGACGGTGAGCTACCACATGCGAGCAAGCAAGAAAACACCTCTACTATACTTCGACAGAAAGTGTGCTGCATTCTCCAGTTGATCCTTTGCTCATGGGAAACATGAAAAGAGCCTATTCAAAATACAAGGGTGAACTCCAGGCAAAGAAGGATATCAAGAAAGCTTCTCAGCCGTCAATGGCAGTGCCCAGCACAAGCAGGCAGAGTAAGAGAAAGGCAAAGGATGAATTGGACAGGGAGCAGAAGAAAGCAAGGCTGGAGCATGTGAAAAAACAAGAGGAGTTGGCTAAAAAGAGAGTGGAAAAAGGACCAACAAGCAATGAGCTCTTGCCTAAAAGCTTAAAATGAAGAGAAAAATAAATATTCGACATGATGAAACTGTACATAGTTGTTCATACTGTAAATAAACATTCTACATCATGAAACTGTACGTACTTTTATATACTGTAAATAGACATCCACTTTATAGAATAAAATGCATTCATAACCCATATACAGTAAATATTCCCATATCCGGGCTATGTAAAGAAATTTCCTTCACCCGGAATAAAAACCTATGTATTAATATTTTGACTATGATATTACATTTTAACGTAACTTACTTAAGCGGAAGTTCCACTATCCGTAACCCGGATGGAGACGGAAGGCCACGGGAGCTTAAATACACACAGCGCCCACCCGATGCAACGGAAGACACATGTTCACTTCGCCGTTTTCTATCATCGGATTCGAAACGACGACGTGTAAATGACTTTTTATTGGCGTGCGTTTTACTGTAATAGCGAACGATTTTAACTTTATTTACTTACGTCCTGTAGATCGCGGCACTAGCTTAAAAAGCAGTGCCCACTCGACACAATGGGAGACACGATGGAAGAAACGTGTTCACTTCGCCGTTTTCTATCATCGGATCCGAAACGACGACGTGTAAGTGACTATTTATTGGCGTGCGCTTTACTGTAATTTCGAAAGATTTTAACTTTATTCACTTACGTCCTGTAGATCTCTGCACTAGCTTAAAAAAGCAGCGCCCACTCGACACAACGGGAGACAGACGGAAGAAACGTGTTCGCTTCGCCGTTTTCTATCATCGGATCCGAAACGACGACGCGTAAGTGACTTTTTATTGACGTGAATTTTCCTGTAATTGTGAAAGATTTTAACTTTATTCACTTACGTCCTCTAGATCATGGCATCAAAATGAAGAACAACCCAACAAAACAACCCAAAAAAAGACTCATTTTTTTCCCCAAGACGGAAAAGAAATAACATTAAAATACTGTACGTACTGTACTGTACTGTGTTGTGTTTTTTAAAAATACTCTACACCTGTACTGTATACTGTATACTGTACTGCTGTTTTTGTTATATAAACAGTTTTTGGACAGTATATTTTTGCATTTTATTGCTTGTGTTGTTACACATGCATTTTGTCAACATACTTGCAGGTTCATAAAGGACACGTACAATGCTCATTTCCCAAATAGGAAATTCTGTTATAAGGACATTTTGGACAGTGCAAACATGAGTCCGTACTAGAGGATGTTTACTGTATAGTAAACAGTTTGGGACTTCACTCTCACTGCATGAGGTAAGAATCAACAGCTTTTTTTTCACATTTACAAAACATTTAATGAATACAAGTAATGAACAAGTCTTAAATATGGCAGGGAATGTGTTTCCTTTTTTTAGTTTTGATTTTGAGCAGCAAATTTGAAATTACATGTTGGTGCTCACCAGGAATGCATAAGCAAAATTGCACAAAGGACTATGTCAAATTTTCACTTGAAAAAATAGTGAACAATCTTGAGATTTTTTTTCTGTGAAAGTCTCAAGTAGTGTGTACATTGAATACACTTCATCTTTAGTATAAAGTGCCTATTTTGTCATCAAATAGGGAATGATATTTCAACAAAAATGTTGAAATGAAATGTAAAATTTTGTTGATAAAATTTATGGTTTTAAGGCTTTAAAATCTCTAAAACCCATTAGCTTCTGGGAGCTTTGCCCCCTGGACTCCCATCCGGGGCATTGCCCCTGGACCCCACCGGGGGCCTGCGGCCCCCAGACCCCCAGCTGATTTTCAGATTTTTTCAGCACTAGCCGCTCTCATCCCTGATTTTTGTATGTACAAAGTATGTTTTATTTGCACAGTCAGAACAGATATATCATGACCTGCTTGGATATACGGTATAATATCCAATGTCACTTTGTTTTGTTGAGTATTTTGTCTTGAAGTGTCCGGTGATGTATTGTAGATCATTCCTGGTTGTTCCTTGTCTCTCACCCAAAGTCAAATGGGATAGGCATAATTTTTCATGCCTGTGAAACTAAACACATTTGGCTGACTGGCTGGATGTCGAGATGGATGTAAGTCAAAATCTATGTTGTAACTGTCAGGGTATTTCGAGATTAACTAATATATACTTTTTTTTTTTTCTTTTGTTGTCCTGTTCGCCCTCGGGAACTATGACCAATGACAGTGAGACTGCGATGTCTGTAAAAGATGATGGGTTCAAAAGGAACCTTGTGCCTTCTAAATCAACATTTTTTTCATTGACCAAAAGGACTGGACCTCGCTACAGAAATCAAGAATACATAGACGATTCAAAACTCTTCAGTGGACAAACATCATCTCCAAAGGAATTCGATCAATCCATCCATATTGCTCTTTTGCTTTTAAAAGACACAGAATTAAGACACTTGGCTCACAAAGACAAGGTCCTGAATTTTGGTGTCTGGGTAACTGTCCCTTTGAAGACTGTCCTGTTCAAGTAACAGTCACGGTAAATAATGCAAAGGATCTGAAAGCCGCTGTGAATTTCAAGGGCAAGACAAGCATTCATAATCGCATCGAATTAAAATCAAGACCAATAAGAGGAAAGGACAGGAGTGAAATGTGGAAGATATTGCAAAAAGAATTGCCGAGGTCAATGTACTTGCATAACATAGGCCAATTACATGACACAGTTATGGAATCAGAATGCAGAGATGAGGCACCTGCACCTTCTATTTTGAAAACCCTCTCATGGGAAGTTCGACAAAAAAGTTGCCTCCATAACAATGAGCTCTTAAATTTGCAGTCCAACGTTGAAGGAAAATAAAACAAACCATAAGAGAGGACAAGGGAGGGCATCTTGTATCTGGACGCTACTGGTAGCATTATGAAGAAGGGAAAGGGCTCGCCACCATTTTATGTGTCTGAGCTCGTTGTGAAGAATCCTTCCAAGAACTCCGCACCCTTTCCCGTGGCGACTTGACATGTGACCACACCACTGCCTTCGTTAAGTATTTTCTTGATGCATTTCTAACAGATGTTGCAAAGGCGTATGGGCAGAGAGCGGTGCAGCCTCCACTGACGCTACTTTGCGACGGTTCCATAGTCATTATGCAAGCACTTTGTCTATCATTTATAAAGACCAATTTGAGTAACACGATTGAGCATGACTACTCAATAGTCAGTGGAAAACGGAAATCTGCAGATTTTGACATTCCAGTTCTGCACCGATGTCTGAGTCATATCATCAGCCGAGCGAGCGACAGCCAGTGACATCCGAGCGAGCGACAGCCGAGTGAGCGACAGCCAGCGGGAGCGAGCGAGCGACAGCCAGCGGGAGCGAGCGAGCGACAGTCAAGCCGAGGCAGCGTGAGCAAGCGGTAGCTAACTGGCGTTATTGAGCGAGAGGACTCTTCGGGGCTCCGATGGCGGTCGACCCTTTGGGAACGGCACCAGCAGCTGGAGCCACCTCCATTTGAGGCCAGCCTACCGAACAGTTAACCCGGCAGCAGCGGCAAAAACTCGAACACCGCGGCGGTGTTGTCTGGGGAGGCCACAGGCCCACCGCCACGTCACCAACATCCGGGTTGGCAGAGAGAGAGAGAGACCACAGCACACGATGTCAACCAGCTGACAGCCGGCGAGCAACGAAACCCAAAAATGCCGCCTAAACGGGGACAAGATACCAAGCAGGATGAAGAAGTGATGACCCGTACGCAAGTCACGAACGACTTATCCAACAAAAAGAACTGTTCACAGCACTCATGCAGAAACAACAGGATCACTTCAAAGGATTTGTAAAGATGAAACTGAATTCCAGGGAAGTACAAGAACTTAAAACTAGTCTTAATTTCACCCAAAAGGAGGTCGATGACATTAAAAAACAACAAACGAATGGATCTGACCATAGCAAAACCATGCAAACTGAAATCTATAAAGTATGTAACAGTATGCTGGTTTTAACCGACAAGATGGACAACTTAGAGGGACTATCTAAAAGAAAAAACTTGATAATCGATGGAATTGAAGAAATGCAAGGAGAAACGTGGACGGAAACGGAGCAAAAAGTGCAAACAATCTTCAAGGACCAACTTCAATTAAAGGAGACAATCGAGGTGGAAAGAGCCCACCGCACAGGGAGACACGAATCGGGAAGACTTCGACCAAGGCCAGTAGTGGTGAAATTTGAAAAATATAAGGACAAAACAATGATACTACAGAGAGCAAAATACTTAAAAGGTCCCAAAATCTACATTAATGAAGATTATACAGATATTGTACGTCAAAAAAGAAAAGAATTGCTTCCAAAACTAAAAGCGGCACGTGAAAGAGGGGAAATTGCCTACCTGAGGCACGACAAACTAATCGTCCACCCCCGCACCAGTACTCCAATTCAACGGGCTCGACCTCAACATGCTGAGAGCTGATGACCACCAGACAATAACTTTGACTTAATGGATATCGGAAACATACAACACAAACATGGACATTAAAATCGTTGATTATGCTGAACATCAGACATTCGACCCAGAGAACAACTGGGACCCAGACAATAATTTCTTCAATCACAATTACAGCATTACAAACTCCGAGTATTACACTGACAAACAATTCAACACAAATGTAGAACTGAAAAACACGTTTTCAGTGATACACATAAATAGTAGAAGTCTTTATAAAAATTTCACCAAAATCAAAGAATATTTGACTACATTTAATAAATTTACAATAATTGCTGTGTCAGAAACTTGGCTTGATGATGAAAAAACAAGTGAAATGAAAATTGATGGATATGAAATGTATGCAACTCATAGGGAAGACAAAAAAGGAGGGGGAGTTGCAATATATGT
>NW_017805284.1:42595-49093 GCF_001891065.2 Hippocampus comes | reverse complement strand
AGAACCAAAGAAGCTGAAACAAAATATAAGACTTATAAAAACAAATTCGTAAACATTATAAGAACCAGCAAGAGAGACCATTTTCATACATTATTAGAGCAAAATAAAAGCAACACTCAAGAAATATTGAATATCTTAAATCATGTAATTTCAAATAGCTCTAATAAAGTAGATGATCCGGAGTACTTTGTGAAAGATAAAAATACCATTATTGAGGAAACTGCACAAAGAGCAAAGGAATTTAATGAATATTTTGTTAATATCGGTAGCAACTTAGCAAAACAAATTCCTGATCTAATAAATTCTTTTGAAATAGATAAATACATAGAAAAAAATTCTTCCACAATGTTTCTTACTGCTGTGAATCAAAATGAAATATGAAATGTTGTAAAATCATATAAAAGTCAACTGACTGTTTTAATATTGATATGACAATAGTAAAACAGATTATAGAATTTGTAGTGCGACCTTTTGCATACATATGCAACCTGTCATTTAAAGCCGGTGTTTTTCCATCAAAAATGAAAATAGCTAAAGTCAATCCAATTTTTAAAAGTGGAGAAAGACAATTCTTTACAAATTATAGACCAATATCACTGCTACCACAATTTTCAAAAATATTAGAAAAATTATTTTCTCGCAGACTTGACAACTTCATAAATAAACACGGGCTGTTAGGTGAAAACCAATATGGCTTCAGGGAAAAACGGACCACCTTAATGGCAGTAATGGAGTTTGTGGAAGCAATAACAACTAATATAGACAATAAAGAATTCACGGTTGGGATTTTTCTAGATCTAAAAAAAGCTTTTGATACAATAGATCATACCATATTATTGAATAAATTAGAGAGATATGGTATCAGAGGCATAGCATATAAATGGATTGAAAGTTATTTAAAAAACAGATATCAGTATGTGCAGTTCAATAACAAAAAATCCAACTCACTGAAGATTACCCATGGAGTACCACAGGGATCAGTGCTTGGACCAAAACTATTCATTCTATATATAAATGACATCTGCAGTGTTTCAAAAATATTCAAATGTGTCCTATTCGCCGATGACACAACAGTCTACTGCTCTGGAAAAAATATGGAACAACTCCTGAAAACTGTGGAAAATGAATTAACCAAACTAAATAACTGGTTCGACAGAAATAAACTATCTTTAAATTTAACAAAAACTAAGTTAGTTGTTTTCAGCACGAGACCAATTAAAGACCAAGTTAAAATAAAGATAAGTTCAATTGAAATAGAACGAGTTAATGAAAATGATTTTCTTGGACTAGTAATAGATACTAAACTATTCTGGAAGCCACATACAGATAACGTTAAAATAAAAATATCCAAGACTATCGGGATACTCCACAAAACTAAGGATGTGTTGAATAAGAGTTCCTTGTACACATTATATTACTCATTATTACTCCCATATATGACCTACTGTGTGGAAATATGGGGTAACGCCTGTAAATCAAACACACTCCCTGTCTTAAAACTACAGAAAAAAGCAATCAGAATAATCAATTGGTCTAAATATATCGAACCCACAAATCCACTATTCATCAAATTAAACACAATGAAATTCTATGACCAGGTTGACTTGACTTCAAAATCGGCCAATTAATGTATAAAGCACATAACAATCTCTTTTGCCAAAATATCCAGAAGCTTTTTGAAATTAGAGATAGTTGTTATAATCTAAGAGGTATTAATCAATACAAAAAATCCAGAACAAGAACAAACATCAAGCAAAGGTGTGTATCAGTAATAGGAGTCAATCTGTGGAATAAGCTTGAGACGGATCTGAAAATGAGTAAATCGCTGGACGAGTTCAAAAACAAATTGAAAAGATTCGTACAAAAAAACTACATAAATCAAAGTTAAGAAGATAAATTTTATATACCGGTACTTATAAAATATAGTAACAACGGATTGTTCTTGTTTTGGATTTTTTAACAACTTATTGAATGTATTCAAGAAATGCAGTATTTATAATGAATATGAGACATTTGATATAAAAAGTAGAAAGAACAATTTTGTATGAATATGTATGTGTATGTATGTATGTATATATGTATGTATGTATATATATATGTGTATATGTATGTGTGTGTGTATGTGGATGTATATATATATAAATAAACCGAAAGGTGTATAAATAGATAAGTATATATAAATAAACCGAAAGGTGTATAAATAGATAAGTACAGTACACATAAGGGTAAAAGTATTTGATGACATGTAGATTTCTTCCTTTTCTTTGGGATTGAAAAACGATCAATACACATTCTTACACAACAAGGGGTAGGACTAGATAAGTTGTACACGTCATCCTACTCCTTTGAGCATATAACTGTGACGATGTTTGTTTTACTTACTTTTATTTTTTCCTTTTATGACTTTTGTTTGCATTTTGTCAATCTGTTATTGTATGTTCTATATATGTTCAATAAACAATACAATACAATACAATACAATACAATAAAGAATGCCAAGGAAATTTGTATAACGTCAGAACATTTAAATTATAATTGAAAATCATTATGTAAACAATGCTCTCATCACTATTTTGTGTTAATGACAGATGTCATTATGTCATTTCTTTCAGCGCCAAACAAAAATACCACCTGAATATGCATGTAATCAGACTTTTTACACCCGAAACAACCTTACAAGCTCTGGATGACATGGTTTTAAGTGCTACAGTCGTTTTCTCCAGTCCATGCAGTGGACAAAACGTTGAAAAGCACTTCAAAAACTTGCAGCTCCTGATGCAGGACAAACAGCCTTTTGAGGAAAACCTAGAAAGTGAAGGACTTCTTGAAGAGATAGACTCCTTTTTTATTTGCGCTTACACGGCTATAAAATGTAACTGTCAATTCATGCACATTTTGATTGAATGCCACTAATGAACAATTCCTAAAAACATTGGCCTTTTGCAATCATAATGTAATGTTTCATCTGATGTCCTTTGATAACTTTCTTTTAATTAATATGATTTTAATTCCAAATGAGATTTGTTTGGGGTAATTTATCTTAATAATAAATAACGTCTATAATATTTAGGACATCCAAGGAAAAAACAGTTTTGCAAAGCATGTCAGCCGATTAATTGCCAAAAGCTCCTTTTGATTAAGATGGCCAGACCAACGTGTATTATGGTGAAGGACTTATTCATTACTTGTGTCGATACATCCTACGCTATGCTGCACTGTGGTCTGCTATGATGCTTGGTTGGTGAACACACACAAACACATGTGCGCACACACACAATTACACACACAAGTGGAAATACATACTTATATATACAGTGCTGTTCAAAATAATAGCAGTGCAATGTGACTCACCAGAATATCCCTGGTTTTTAGTATATTTCTTATTGTTACATGCCAGACAAGGTACCAGTCGGTGCAGTAGATTCTCAGAAAACAAACAAGACCCAGCATTCATAATAGGCACGCTCCGAAGGCTGTGCAATTGGGCAAATAGTTCAAAGGGGTGTGTTCAAAAAAATAGCAGTGTGGCAACCAATCTCTGAGTTCATCAATTTTGGGGAAGAAAGAAAAAAACAAAAACAGGTGTGAATCAGGTGGCGCCTATTTAAGGATGACGAAGCCAGCACAGGTTGAACATGCATTTGAGGAAAATGGGTCGTTCAAGACACTGTTCCAAAGAACGGCGTTCTTTGATTAAAAAGTTGATTGGAGAGGGAAGAACCTATTAAGAGGTGCAAAAATGTGTTGGCTGTTCAGCTAAAATGATCTCCAATGCCTTAAAATGGGTAGAAAAACCAGAGACACGTGGAAGAAAACGGAAGACAACTATTAAAATGGACCGGAGAATAACCAGAATGGTAAAGGCTCAGCCAATGATCAGCTCCAGGATGATCAAACACAGTCTGCAGTTACCTCTAACTGCTGTGACAGTTAGAAGACGTCTTTGTGAAGCAAATTTATTTTCAAGAATCCCACGCAAAGTCCCTCTGTTACAAAAAAGGCATGTGCAGAAGAGGTTACAATTCGCCAAAGAACACATCAACTGGCCTAAAGAAAAATGGAGGAACATTTTGTGGACTGATGAAAGTAAAATTGTCCTTTTTGGGTCCAGGGGCCACAGACCGTGTGTGAGACGACCCTCAAACTCTGAATTCAAACCTCAGTACACATTGAAGACAATGAAGCATGATGGTGCAAGTATCATGGTCTGGGCATGTTTCTCCTCCTCTGGTGTTGGGCCCATTTATCGCATACCAGGGATCGTGGATCAGTTTGTGTATGTCAAGATACTTGAAGAGGTTATGTTGCCTTATGCTGAAGAGGACATGCCCTTGAAATGGGTGTTTCAACAAGACAATGACCCCAAACACACCAGTAGACGAGCAAAGTCTTGGTTCCAAACCAATAAAATTAATGTTATGGAGTGGCCAGCCCAATCCCCAAATCTCAACCCAATCGAGAACTTGTGGGGTGATATCAAAAATGCTGTTTGTGAAGCAAAACCAAGAAATGTAAATGAATTGTGGAATGTTGTTAAGCAATCATGGAGTGAAATAACAACTGAAAGGTTCCACAAGTTGATTGACTCCATGCCACACAGATGTGAAGCAGTTATAAAAAACTGTGGTCATACAACTAAACATTCGGATTGCTAAATCCTACCTTTTTTTGTGGAAATACAAAATAGTTTTGAGTTTGTACAGTTAACAGCAGACACTGCTATTTTTTTTAACACACCCCTTTGAACTATTTGCGCAATTGCACAGCCTTTGGCGCGTGCCTATTATGAATGCTGGGTCTTGTTTGTTTTCTGAGAATCTACTGCACCTACTGGTAACTTGTCTGGCATGTAACAATAAAAAATATACTAAAAACCAGGGATATTCTGGTTAGTCACATTGCACTGCTATTATTTTGGACAGCATTGTAGGTATATATACCGTAAATTTCGAATTACAAGCCGCTACTTTTTTTCCACACTTCCAATACTGCGGCGTGTAATATGAAGCGGCTTTTTAATTTTTTTTTTTCCATCGCGGGAAAAACATGGACCAATAAAATGAATGGGTCTTTCACTGAGGTCCAATGAGATTGTATGACTAATCACAACTTCCGCTCTTTTTGCCATAGCGGGGGGAATGTGTTACTCGGCAACAGTCGACCAATAAAATGAATGAGTAGTACACAGGCGTCCAATGAAATTGTATGATTACGGGTAATCACAACTTCCTTATTTCAGTCTATCTTCTAACCCTGATCTCAACATGGAGAACACGAGACGAAAAGCATATGATGCAGCTATTAAACTAAAAGCGATCACTCTGGCAGTTAAAGAAGGAAATCGAGCTGCTGTGCCCACAAGGCGTAGAAAAAAAAGTAGTGTGTTTCCAGTAACCCGACCGACCGAGAATTTCTACGTCGAAAAAAAAACTTGATGGTTGGCATTTTTTTCAAACAACCCTCTCCATTTTTGTGTAGAGGGTTTACATCGGTGCAAACTCTCGCTATATTCACGTTGAACGCGTGCGTCGTTTGCCCTGTCGTCTGTCAACAACATTGACACATGGCGGCGGCTGCAATCTCCGACGACAGTTTAAACTGAATTTTTTGTGTTACAGTCGCGTGCTCGCACCGTAATGTTAAGAAAATAGCATCCATTGATGTATCGAAAAAATAAAGCGAACTATTTGATGAACACCATGGGCCAAGTTAAAACCGAGGGCGGAGGAGGATGGCGGAGGAGGATGGCGGAGGCGGCGCGCCCCGGTACCCCGAGTCCGGAGCCGCGCAGCGGTGGGTTCAATGTCTTCTTGTTTTATGGTTATGTTGTTTAAATTTTTGATAGGAAAAAAAAAAATTAAACAAAAAAAAAAAACTTTGTCCGACCTACCGACCCTATGCTGAAATGTATTGTTGCCGGAAACACAATATTTTTTTGTTTAGCCTAATTGAAGATTGCGAGCCCTTCAGTTTTGTGGAGGACACAGGGTTCAGGAAGCTTATACAAGCTTTCGACCCTACATATGTTCTCCCCACCAGGCAGGTGTGTATGAGAGCACATGAATCATTATTCCCCATTGCCCCATAACTGCTCTTCCAATAGTGTTCTTTCTCCTTTCCTTTAGACTTTGAAAGCCATGGTGGAGGAGAGGTACCAGTAGGCAAAGGAGAAGACCTAATCTTGGCATAGACGATTCGATGGTGCGAAGGTGGAGGCTCCGGCAAGAACTGAGCCAGTGTAAAAAGACAACCAACGCTTTTAAAGGTTTTAAAAGTGGGCCGTCGTGGTGTGATAGATTCATGAAATGGAAGCCTGTCTATTCGGGCACGCACGACGTTGTGTCAGCAGCTCCCTCCCAATTACGAGGACAAACTTGCTTCGTTCCACACATTCACACAAAGATAGCGGAGAATTCCATCAGCCCAGATGAAATAATAAATATGGACGAAGACCGTCTGACATTTGATTTGCCTCTCACTCGGACTGTAAATAAAAAA
>NW_017805284.1:36599-42500 GCF_001891065.2 Hippocampus comes | reverse complement strand
ACTATAGAAATAATTTCATATATCTTTTCCCATTTATATGATTTGCATTATTCTATTTAAAGCCTAGTGGGCTGCAGTATTTCTCCTCGTAATTACACAAATGCGCATCGAGATCTCTCTTTGTCTGGCCTCTTATTATGTGTTTCAGCGTAATTTCGTTGTGCAAATGCATTTATCATGCTCATAAAAATATGGAGATTATTTTTACCTTAAGAAATGTTGCGTTTTTTTTCAGCGGGGGACCGCGTCAGCGGCCTAACCCGGAGGCTCCCGGCGGCAGGGACACAGAAGCACACCCCCGCCTACTCATTGGCCAGCGGTTTATAGTACGGTACGGCGCATATAATTACAAAATTGATTTTTCTTCATAAATCTGAGCATGCGGCTCTTAATCAGGTGCGGTCTTGGACGTCATGGGACTGGCACAATTTATGAGAATGCAACACGGAGATATAATTTCCTGAAAACCCTGAAAAGACAGGTAGCTGAATGGAAATACATTCTCCTATATTCAGTAATCTTTTTCGATTTAAAGCAGCTGTCACTGTTTTTCAGAATTTCAAAGATGACAATAAAACACAGGGCAAAATGGAGAAAAGCCAGTGGGATCTGAAACACATTCGGTTCCTGTCTCGAAGGCTCACCAGGCTAGATGATTTTATTGTCCAGTACCAGCTCATCCACATGGCTATGCTGAAAGAGTTTGACGACTCCAGTCGGTCTTTGAAAAGAAGGGTTAGCAAATCACACCATCCATCTAAAATATGACTACAATATATACTTTTTACATAAAAAATATTTAAACAGTGGAAACTACAACAATACTTAAGTCAATTGCTTCCAAATGTATTTGCGGTAATCCTTAAAAATGGGATGTTTATGACTGTGTTCATGACAAATCATGCAACAATCTTTGAAAAAAAAAATCCTGCCTGTTGTACATTTCCACACATAATAATGTGTACACTTTTCCTTTACTCAATGACAAACGTCTCGTTGATGGTGGAGTGGTACGCTCGCCTGACTTATGTGCGGGCAGGGTGTGATCGGTTCCCATTCAATGAATGTGTGAATGGTCTCTACGCGTGCCATGTGACTGACTGGTGACCAGTTCAGGGTGCAGTCTTCCCTCCGTCTCAAGTTAGCTGGGATAGGTTCCAGCAATTCATCGCATCCCTGATAGGCGGTGTTGAAAGTGGATGGATGGATAAATGACAAACACATCACACACTGATGTGTTACTGTTCAAGCTCTCATTCAAGCTTAAGATGGCAGATTTGAAACAAGCCTTTCTCTGTTCACAAGGTCAGCAATGAAACCACTGATGTCAGAGCTACTCAGGAATCTGGTTCTCAGTGTTGTGGTCCTCGAGCCGGTCCTTGGCCTCGAGGACTGGCTCGAGGACCGAAAGTCGGTTATTGGTCCTTGGCCTCGGCCTCGGAGTCAAGTCCTTGGTCCTTGGCCTTAGCCTCGGAGCCAAGTCCTTGGCCTTGGCCTGGGTTGCCGGTCCTCGGACACAACACTGGCTCTAACCCCTCGTCCACAGGTATAAAATGGGTCCGAGGGGTCCAAGGACCGCAAAAATCATGAAGAAATCAAACAAACTTCATCCAGGGAAACCCATATTGTTGGATTTATCTGGTGCTTTAAGAGGGGCGGTGCTGCCACTGACAGGTGACAGTTAGCGCAACGTATAAAGAGCGGCATCACAGTTAGTTTCAATCACGGTCAGTTACCGTTCGCGATCGGCAGTTTAAAATGCGTGTAAAGTCTTTCTGTAACAGTGGTGTCTTTTATTTAGTTAATTTTGCACAGTTGTCACGTTTGTGCGGTGGCACTAGAATGTTTGTTTGAACCAAGTAATTTGCATTACAGCTGGAGTCAATCATGCCGGCACTTCACTTCCGGGTTTGGCCGTTGGGATTTTGAGTCCTTTTGATCGATTCCAGTTATGTTTGCTGAATGCTTTCTCATGTTTAGAACAATGAATATTGATAATACATAGTTGAAAATAATAATCCGTGTATCATTCGTTCTTTCGTTTTTCAACTGCCAATCAAAAACAAAAAATTAAAAAGGAGACTGATAATTTTGTTTTTCGTTTTCTTAATCCAACATGAAAAACGAATATATGCCTGTTTTTTCATATTTCGATTTTAGGCTCAGATCAAAAATACGAAACGGAAAAACGGGCCACTTGACTGAATTTGATTTTTATATTTAATTGTTTTTATTTATGTGACCCGGAAGTTCTGTAGGCTAATGAGAATTACCAGCATACTACGGGAGGTATCTATCGCAGCCATGGATAGCTATGTCTTGTTGTTTTGAGGAGCCAAGCGTGTCACCCTGAAGGAGGAGGACATGAATGCTGACAAAATCAGCACAATTTTCCAGGTAAATATTTTGACAAATATCTTTTTTTGTGAAATTGCACCTATGTTGCACAGCTCATCGCACCTCAACACGCCAATTTGAGATGCGTCGACTGATTCACAGCAGCCATTTTGGCACTTGGGGTGACACAAGTTACACAGCTTTAGCTGCAATTGCTAACCTTAATGCTCAACGTAACATAGACCGCATAACATGTTTGTACCGGTAACAGCTACTGCGTTGTCCGCGTTTGGTTGCCTATTTTCGGATCGCGTTTTTCTGGCAGTATGCCGTGTTATGCTGTTGACTGAACTAACCGACCGCCAAAGGATTCTGTGTTGCAGTTCGTAAATATCTAATAAATGAAAGTTTTGTCTTTTATAGAGGGCTCCGTCCTTTTTACTAAAAATAGTAACGGTATCCCACAATTCTGTGCGGCGCGCCATATTGGAGGGCTCGTGCTGATCGCGCAAGAATTTTTCACTACGCAGACTTCGACACGAAAGAGTTGTTTACTGACTAATTTGGTGATTTGTGAATGCACACTACACTGCGGGCATGGGAAAGTTATACAGCATGACGAAATATGAGCAGAATACAGACTTCATTACCAACAAGGGAAATGTTAGGTTGATTGTTTTTAGTTATCATACATTTGCATATTATTAATGATGAATTGATCATGCTTGCAAAGAAGAATGCTTATGCCTATAATTATTAATTGATTATGCTGCAAAGAAGAAGCTTTTAATAGAGATATGGTTATGCAAAAAGAAAAAAAGATATGATTTCCTTTATTGGGCTAATTATTGCACACACATCCACCTTGGGCTGAGCGATCCCACCACCTGACAAGGACCAAAAAACCAAATCTACTGATCCAGCCCCAGCTGCCCCTATTGGTGACACCATTCAACAGAGGTTGATTTCACGGTATACGGGCAAAATAACCCCGGTGAAAATCAACCTGGGACCAGGTAGTCTACCCTAAGGTCCTGAAGAAAACAACCGATATAGTTCAATTCATCATTGATGAGCCACAACCCCACCCTTCTCACCATCTCTCCATGACATTCCCGCTCACGCTTACAACAGCCCCTTCCTGGTCATTCATCCAACTTCCCTACACTACACTTTCGTCGATTCATTCATGACCCCGCTCCGGAGGACATCTGACACACCATGGACAGGGACATCCCTTAACGATCAACATTTGGTCATTGTTGCATGCATTTGCATCTTGTTCTACTAATAAGATGTTGACATCTGATCTTTCCATACAACCCTTGTTTGACGTTGCGCCAGCCGCCTGCGACGATGATGTTGCTGATACCTTTATTAAAACCATTTCCGGTGTCGGACTCTTACGAGTCCGAGAGGGGGAATGAAGTCTGTATTCTGCTCATATTTCGTCATGCTGTATAACTTTCCCATGCCCGCAGTGTAGCTTGGCGTCCTTGTAACAATCATCACCTAGAATTGGAATACTCCTTACTGAAGACGCACAAACTTTGGAATGCGCCAAGTTGAGAATCGGTTGAGGAGAAACGAAAGTTATGATATCACAATTTGTGTCTCGGTACCGCCCTTCTGATGGTATAAAAATGATGTGAATCTCTTCCTGCTTCGCACTCGTGACGCGCAGCCATTGTCTGTAATTCGTGGGTGCCCGGAATATTCTGTTATTAAAAGCTTCGAAGGAACTGTTCATCAACTCCAGCCTTTATTTGGATTACCAACATTCTCCTCATCCGAAATTCAACGAACACGCGGGGGAGAGGAGGCCGCTCTTCCCCCAACAAGAAGTATGTTGAAACATTGGATAAGCAAGCACATAGTCGGTATTTAGAAAAAATTGCTGTTATTGGCGAGGATCCTGATCAGATTGAGAAATCTGAATGGAGTGAAGATTACCAATTTTTTCCCAAAATCACCTTTCCAGATCTTGTGAACTATTTAATCTGTCAGCCAAGCCCTTTTTTCAAACTGAAGGGCTTTCAGAATTACAAGAGTTTGCAGAGCTACGACCGTTTTGTTTGTGGATGGGTACGAGATGTTCGTGTTTACAGCAAGACTTCGAGTGGACATCGGATTGTCAGAGCTAGAGTTATGCACTCTCAGAAGGAGATGTTCGTGTTTACAGCAAGACTTCGAGTGGACATCGGATTGTCAGAGCTAGAGTTATGCACTCTCAGAAGTTATCGGATCCAAGTCTAAACCCATGGATTATCACAGATGGTCAGTCAAAAATGATTTCAGCACATTGTGATTGCAAGGCTGGACTTGGAGAGAGTTGTTCACATGTAGCATCAGTCTTGTTTTATGTGGAAGCCACAGTCAGACTGAGGGAAGCCAGTTCAGTTACTCAGGTACCTGCTTACTGGATGCTGCCCTGCTTCTAAAACATCTGTGAGTTATGCCACATTGCACAAGATTGACTTTACTTCGTCAAAGACACGTAAACAGAGTTAGATGAAAAAATCAAGTGTTTCCAATACACAGGATTCAGACAGTAAACTAACTGATGAAACACCTGTGAAAAAGATGGCTAGAAGTGTGTCCCAGTCAAGGTACGACACTTTCTTCAAGCAGTTAAAGGCTGATAAACCAGTATGTTTGTCAGTCAACAGACATTATAATGAACATTATATCACGAGCAGTCTACAGGCCAAATACCCAGGAGTACTTAGTGAGCTGTTTGATGAAAGCTGTGTCGGAATGTCCCGTGAAGATCTCTTAGAACACTGTAACTCTTTGCTTCCTTTGATAACAGTTAGTGATGAAGAGGCCCAAAATGTTGAGAGGGATACAACAGAACAAGCCTACAGCAAGCTATGGTTCAGGTTGCGAACTGGTAGAATAACAGAATCCAGAATGAAAGCAGCCTGTTCAACAGCTTGAGAAAATCCCTCATTAAGTTTGCTGAAGCAAATATGTTACCCCAATGAATACAGATTTACAAATGATGCAGTCAAATAGGGGTGATAACACGAAGAATCTGCCAGGCAACAGTACATCAAAGATAACTGTAAAAACCACATCAATTTGAAGACACAAAACTGTGGACTGTTCCTAAATCCGAAGTATCCACATATGGGAGCTTCTCCAGACTGTCTAGTAGAATGTGACTGCTGTGGCAAAGTGTGCTTGGAAGTTAAGTGCCTACACTGTATGCGTAACAAGAACAGAGATGAAAGTGGACTTTTCTGAAAATTCCGGAAAAAATAAATAAATAAATAGATGTGTGTGTGTGTGTGTGTGTGTGTGTGTGTGTGTGTGTGTGTGTGTGTGTGCGTGTAACACGCACACACACACGCGCCCGCGCGCGCACTTGGCCGATCAAGCATGAATTAGTTTACACAAAACGCTATTCAAATACTCGAAATTCAATGATTAATCTTCCTTTTGTGTGCACACGTGTACCCTTTGTGGCTTCCGTTCGGGCCGAAATTTCGAAATCTCCAATATATGGCGAGGCCATGAGAATGCGAGGCGAGGGTATTACTGTTGTGGCGACTCCACTCA
>NW_017805284.1:17704-36509 GCF_001891065.2 Hippocampus comes | reverse complement strand
GGTGTCTTTTATTCGTTCCACTGGGGTTTAGCAGGTGTGTTTATAAAGAGACGAAAATTGTTTGGGGACTATCCCCCACGTTCTAGTTGAGATGGTATAACCCAAGAGGCAAAATGACGCTTGCTACTGTTGTTGCGAGTTGCCATTCGTTCTACTAATTCATTAGTCAAACGCCATCATGCCTTCTGTCGTTATTACACAAACAAAAATCTCTTTACTGTTACTAGTATTAGTGCCTCAATATGGCTACGCTCGTGAAAGCAATACAATGAACTCAAACGCGTCTTCGTTCAATGTTGTCAACTAATATCCGGATTATGCAAATTTTCCTCAATTCTCCGGAGAAATTTTCATAAAAATTTGAAAAACCCGGAATTCCGGGAAAATCCGGAGGACTTTCATCTCTGCAAGAAGATCGGATCTGACAAGGGCTCATGTATCGAGGACACTAATTCAGGACTGAAACTTAAGAGGAATCATGCGTACTACTCCCAAGTACAGACTCAACTTTTCCTTTGTGATGTCGACTATTGTGACTTCATTGTTTGGACACCAAAGGACATGTTTGTGGTAAGGATTGAGCCCAATCCCGAGGAGTGGAAGAGGCTGCTGAATCTGTTATCCAAGTTCTTCGCTGCTGTGGTCCTGCCAGAACTAGTAGGAAAGTTTTACAGTTCAAGACCAGTTCTTAACCAGACAACCACAAACCAGTAAAGCCACAAAGTCTGCTAAACCGTCGAAGAAGCTAAAGAGATTAGACCATCAAAGACAGCTTGATCATCAAAGTGAGACACAAGAGGACCATCTGCATCTGACACCCCTGATGAAAGTCTTAGTCTCTACTGTATCTGCAATGGGGACAGAGACGGAATAATGGTTGCTTGTGACTCAGACGACTGTCCTAACAAACCTTATTAATGGTTCCACTTGTCGTGTATGAAATTACGGAAGGAACCGAGTGGCGATTGGTTTTGTCCTGACTGTCTTGAAGGGAACTTTCTTAAAAACATGAAATGCAAGCGATGAACTCTACCATAACTTTGGATTATTGATCTGTTTGGCTTATGTGCTTCATAACTCTCAATGCCCCCCCATCACCCCCCCTACCCCCCCCCCCCCCCAAAAACACAAAAAAAAAAAACATGTCTGTAGTTTTCCATATTTGGAAAGCCAAGCTGCACTGATGAGTCCTGGTGGGACGAAACGTGAATGTACTCATACCTCCAAAGGTATATGATGATGTGATTGAAAAAATAAAGTAATAACTTGAATATGAGATTTAGTTTCATTTCCATTAGTACGAAATTATTTCTTCCAGAATAAATAACAAAAACATATCTGTAATGTTCTTTGTAAAACATACTTTGCCACAGTATATGTATCACAATACCACTGATAGTTACATATTACACATCAAATAGAATAATGTTTATGCCTGCTTCAATCAAAAGGTACAACAGATGGACATTTGTTAGTCAAGGCACAACACATAAAGACAATCTTGTCCAGAATTGTACACTCATCACCAGGTTTTGAAGTCAGGTAATCTATTGGACAAGTAGCACCAAGGATCATGAATTTATGTCGCACAGTTCCTATTACACACGCCACATGAATCCTGACATTGGCTATTTTCGTTGTCGATTCAACTTCAGTCGCACTCAGCTGTGTTTTCCCTTTCATGAAAGCTGGATATTTAACTTCTGCTACCACAAGTGCTACCACTTCCTGAATGTCAAATCCTCTGCTAGTATGAGATCTCCATTTATAAGGTTATTCAAAAATTTACAGTTAGCTGTCAAGTACTTGTCACTCACTCTTCCACCCCAGCCTTCTGAGATGAAACTGACACTTCCCTGAGGAGTAATCCCTATTAAGCTGTATTATGCTTGTAGTTGAACCAGGTTTGTGCCCTTGCAGTCATGTTGGAAGGTCTGTTGGTGAAAATTTCAAAACAGTCAATAATACAGGTAACTCTGCGACCAAAGTATTTACGGAAAGCCATAGGCATTGTGTCCTTAAGTTCATCTTGCTCCGGCCATCGCACTAAAGGTTGCAGTACATAATACATCAAATTCAGTGTATCCATGAATGCTTTAGACACTGTTGTTTTTGAAACTCCAAACCTGTAACTGAGATCTATAATTGGCATATTAAGTCTTAATCTCATCAGGGTGAGATTTTGAAATTTGTTCAAAGTTGAATTTCTATTTTCACTCATTTCAGGAGCCAAAAGATTGAACAGTGCCATTAGTGTCATAAAACTTGGTAACCCGGTGTAATATTTAACTTTATCATTGTCATTTTCAAAGTCCTCTGGCAAGTTTGCCTTCATCTTATGCACTATGCTCTTCAAACACTCATTTTGTTTTGTCAATGGTTGGTTTTCTTTCTTCAGCTGAGAAATTTCTTCATTTGCCAAATCCAGCTTCTCAGCATCAGACAATTCCTCTTCCACCTCACGTACCTCTGGTAATGATTCTTCTGTTTCCACTGGTAAATCAGCTCTACTGTCAGCTTGCAAGTATGTGCTGAGTTCCAAAAGACTCATAGCGGCTTCAGTCTTTTTCCTTGCATCTTTCCTGTTTAGAAGTCTCTCATGTCTGATAGCAGCTTTTGATGGTGATCTTGGAGTTTCATATCCTAATAGTTTGCTTGGTGCCCAATCGGGATCAGTTTCATCATACAAGTGAGGCTTTCCTGAAATGCAAATATTAATATTAACTATTTATAGCAAGAGGGATTGCTTTAGCTTACTCACAGTGGAATAACATTTAATTAGAATGTATACCTTACACCAGGCTAGTTACATTTTTCTTCTCATGTAGTGCATTATATAGTTGTTGGAATAAATGTAATTCTGTTATCCCATATTTACTCTCTGTGTAACTTTAAAACCTGTTTCAGAGTGATACCTCGCAAATACCTCATATACAACGGGGTAGGTTGATAATGGTGACTTGTCGGACTGGGAGAGCTCAGGCTGCTCCTGTTCTAGCTTTTAAGACAATATCTTGTTAAATGAACGGCTTCTGGTCAAATTAACTGTTGCTTGTGAGAAGATAACATCAACCCCAGGACAAAGTCTAGTTTGCTTAGTGCCCAATCGGGATCAGTTTCATCATCCAAGTGAGGCTTTCCTGAAATGCAAATATAAATATTAACTATTTACAGCAAGAGGGATTGCTTTAGCTTACTCACAGTGGAATAACATTTACTGTAATTAGAATGCATACTGTACCTTACACCAGGCTAGTTACATTTTTCTTCTCATGTAGTGCATTATATAGTACCAGTGCTAAACTCTAAAAATCATATTAATTTATAAATACACAAATATAATATAAACATAATTTCTACTACTATTATCCATATACCAGTATATAAGAAATAGGGAAATATGCACTATGCCATGACACGACACAAGGAGAATGACAATGTACACGGTGTACCATGTGCACATTATGCATTTCGATCCGAATACGTGCCATAGCACTCTGTTTTTCATGTTAACATTATCTATTATTGCCTGATACATTAACTCTATAACTATGACGAAGTTTTGTTTACATAGCCGATATGAAGTGATCAAAACACACACAAAGTTGGTCGTAATTTTTCACATCAGAACGGTTGATACCAGCAAGCCACTGTCTTCTACGTCGCTCACTTTTCTTTTCTGCCGCCTCTCCTTGGCCTTTCGTAACACTAGGAATGCGATAAAAACTCTTTTTATCCCTCCCACCTCGGTTGTGACAGTTGACAATAGCACATGTCAGTGGCATATTCTTGGATGAATGAACATTCACAATAGACTTCGTGTATGGCTTGTTTATAACAGCCCTCCAATATGGCCGCTGGTAGTGCATTGTGGGTAATTGCGAAAAGGACGGAGCCCTCTATTGACAGATGTCTGTGCTGCTCAACTACCCATGTCCAAAAAGATAATTTTGCACTTTCTGTAGTTAAAAAAATGTTTTCTGAATCACATTTGCAGGTCTAGTGGTTGAGCCCATGGTGTCATCGTGTTGCCACGGCATTGTTGGCTGCAGGATCTGCATTGAACAATGGCAGAAAAATTCTACAACTTGCCCAAAATGTCGAGGGGATGAGTTTGACCTCAAAGTGCAAAAACTCTCCGGACTGTGTGATTCATTGGCTGTGCTGGAAAACACACTGTACTAGTTAAACTATACAGTATATAGTCATGCTGTGAATTGTTGAAGGGAGCGGGCCTGCTGAGGATGAGCCCTTCTTCGAGAAGCTTTTCTTCATGGCCCCTGTCATCGACCCACAGTACATGCTGGAGTGGGTGGATGATGTCAGTATGCCAACGTGGTCTCTCGATGAAACGGAGGAAAAGAGGAGAAGTGTAAAGGAAACCCTGAAAGGTATCATTCAAGATGTTCAGAGCAATTCCATGAGAATCGCTCAGAGTATGTAACATGAATAACATAAGATTATCTGCTGAAATATTCTTTTAGAAGAATTTGGTTCAAAAATGTATTTACTGTACTGCTTTTATTTGTTTGATGCAAAACTAATGATAATCTTTAACAATTTTAGGATGAGTACTTAACGTTACTCACGTCACATACTTTAAAAAATTCTCATGGAATTACCCTTCAGTTATTTTGTTAATTAGGCTCCAGGCTGTAATTGCATATTCAGCAAGACTAAATGTCCATGGTTGCAAGAAAATTAATTATATTGAAAATTATTCTGTTTGTATTTGTGTGTGCTTACAATCAATGCTATTACTAATTACTTTACTCTTGATTTTGCACATATCTCTAACTATTACCAGGATCTTTAAATGATAGTAATACTTCATTCTTTACAAGTAATCATTTAAATTATTTATTATTAATAATTTTTCAAAAACAATGTGTATCCAAGCTGCTTCACCTAATTAGGATGAAGAACCATGGTATTCCTTGATATTCTTTGGTGGACATGATGGAAGTAAAATGTTCTGATTGTTGTATCCATTGTCTCTTATTTTTATTTTCTACTCCCATAGCGGCCAAATACAAGCAGAAGAGAAAGCGAGCAAAAAGTGGTGGCAAAGAGAGTCCACGTGCCCAGTTAGCATCTGGAGAACGAGGTGGCGGGCGAGGAGCCGGTGGCATTTTGGAGACCTGGTGGGATGGCCAGTGTGAAGTATCCTGCTTTGTTGTTGCTGGCGCAGCATATCCTACCGGTACCTGCGAGCAGTGCCCCTGTTGAGAGAGTTTTCAGCAGGGGGGGGGCGTTATCATGCGGCCACACAGGGCACGGTTGTCAACAGAAATGCTGGAAGTGTTGATGTTTTGGAAATGTAATGAAAATGTGTTGGTGCTGTAGTAGTATTAGTAGTTGTTGTGTAATGTGTACAATAAAAGGCTGGGAAACTGACTGTGCTCATTGCCGTTTATTGTCAGTCGCAACACTTTTATATCCACGCTTTCCGGCAATTCAACACTTTACGGCCGTCACGGCCGTAACATCGCGCGGTCATAACATTACCCTGTGGCTGTAGTTGCATGCCACAGTAGTATTAGTGGTAGTGGGAATAATAGTAGTACTCAGAGAATGTTTAGAGATTACCGCTTTTTCTGCAGTCAGTGATTGACTCCTATGCAAAGTCATTTCTCAACATGTCTTCCGTGCCATGTCATGCATGTTGAGTGTTGATTTACTTCATATTAAGAAACTACTGCACTAAAACTTTAATTCATAAATGTATATCATATGCTTTTTTTTTTCTCAGTATAAATAACACGTACCCTGACTGTTCTACTCTTTGAATAAAAACACTTCATTCCAGCGTTAGGGAGTGACGGGTGCTAGGAGTTATGGTGGAGGGGTGTTGCAAATCATGAAGACCTGCCAAGTGGTATGATAGCATTGTTTTATACATGTCCTCAGCTAGGCCTCGGCTTCAAAATCAGTCCTTGGTCCTTGGCCTTGCCTCGGAACATTCTCCAAGTCCTTGGCCTTGGCCTTGGCCTCGGAGTCAAGTCCTTGGCCTTGGCCTCGGGTTGCCGGTCCTCGGACACAACACTGCTGGTTATGCAGTCAAGAGTCAAGCCTTGGAGTCTCTTCAAACTGGCAACGGTCAAGGGCTGCATATCCAGCAACATTCAACAACTCCAGTTAAGCAGGTATTATTACATATGTTACAAAGTGGTGTCAGAGGTGTCAACGACACCAAACACATAATAATAGTCCATGACATTTTTGTTGTTTTGTGTTTGTGGTTATAGTTACAAGATTTGTGGAATCGTAAGCCAGCAGAAGTTGTGATTGCAGTGCTCCCTTCGTTACTGAAAGACCGCAGCTTGGTAATTCGGCACAGTGAGCTATGTTCACTCCGACCTCATGAGTGGCTCACTGGCAAGGTGCAATTCTCATTTTGTTTGTATACTGATTAAATACAATCATTAAATACTCATTTGAAAATAATGCCACAAAAATATTGCTCTCCTACATATATCATTGAAGGATTGTTTCACGTTTTGCCAAAGAAACTCATTGTGAAGAGGGGCCTTGATATTATGAGTTACTACACTGCTGGACTGATTCTCTCTGGTGACAAGAGTAAGCTTCCATGGCAGTGTTTCCCAAAGGTATTGTTATGACCCGGGGAAGGGGCCCCAAGCCAATTAGGGGGATAGCTCTCAAAACCATGATGCGCTTACTACCTCGATGAATGTAAGTTATAAGAGTTAATCTTTTATTTGCATTGACAGGAAAACCTGAACTCTTACAAGGGAATTTTATCCTTTATAAATATAAACAATAACCACTGGAAACTTCTGGTGAGTACAGTTCATGTATTCACATTGAAAAGAAAAAAATGCATTCCTTGCCTCGAATAGTTACAAAGGTGTTTTTCCTAAGTTTTGAATATTGACAATGCTCATGAGCAACCTCTAGTTAGTACAGCACTTTCCCTAAATATATAACAATGCATGTGTAACCTTGGATTTCTTTTTACACCTTTTCCAGGACATAAATGCTGTTACTGTCATAGTATATCTGGTCGATCCCGCCCAATGGCATACATAGGTCAAAGATTCCAAGACTGCAGCCAAAAGATTCCTGTATTTATAATTCCATTTCACCACTGCAGAATATGTAGATGTGGTCCTAACATATCTTAGCCTACACCTAAACTTAATTATGCCACCTGCAACGCAGATGTGAATATTTTCTCATCAACAAGATGAAACTTGACTCAACAAACTCACGACTTGAAAGTTTTTTACAGGGAAGTCCAAGAAATAAAAACCAGTATCAACTTCACCCAAAAGGAGGAAACGACATTTAAAAAACAGCAAATTAATGAAACTGACCACTGTAAAAACATGCAGCCTGAAATATACAAAATATGTGACAGTCTGCTAGTATTAACTGACAAGATGGACTACTTGGCAGGACAGTCAAAAAGAAAAAACTTGGTAATTGATGGAATTGAGGAAATACAAGGAGAAACGTGGACTGAAACGGATCAAAACGTGCAAAAAATCTTCAAGGAGCAACTGCAGATAAAGGAGACAATCGAGGTGGAATGTGCCCATCGCACTGGAAGGCACGAACCGGGGAGACCTCGACCTAGGTCAGTTGTGGTGAAATTTGAAAAATACAAGGACAGAACAAGGATTCTACAGAGAGCAAAATATTTAAAAGGCACCAAAATCTACATTGACGAAGACTTCACAGATGCCGTGCGTCAAAAAAGAAAAGAACTGCTTCCAAAATTAAAAGCTGCAAATGATGACAGAGGGAAATTGCCTACTAGAGGCATGACAAACTCATAGTCTACCCCCGCACCAGTACGTTCTCCAACTCAACAGGTTCGAGTTCAACACGTGGCATGCTGATCACCACCAGACAAAAACTCTGACTCTACTGAAGTAGGAAATCCACATACCGAAAACATGGACTTAAAAACCTCTGATTATGCTGACCACAAGACATTCGACCCTGAGAACAACTTGGACCCGGACAATCATTTCTTCAATCTTAATCACAGCATCGAGTATTACATGGACGAAGAATTCAACACAAATGTAGAACTGGAAAATACACTTTCAGTGATACACTTAAACAGTAGAAGTCTCGATAAAAACTTTACAAAAATCAAAAGAATAGTTGACTAAATTCAATCAATTTAAAATAATTGCCATGTCAGAAACTTGGCTTGACAATGAAAAAACAAGTGAAATGAAAATTGAAGGATATGAAATGTTTGCAACAAATAGGGAAAACAAAAAAGGAAGGGGGGGTCGCAATATATGTAGACAAAGCTCTACGATGCAGTAAAATCGAGAGCCTGACAAACACAACAGAGAATCTAATGGGATTCCTAACTATTGAAATACATATTAAAAAGGTATCAAATGTCATCATAAGTTGCATTTGTAGGACACCAGAATCATGTCTTGACACATTCAATAAAAAAATTGACAGATATGCTAAGCTACTCCAACAATAAGAAAACATGAATATGTGGCGATTTTAACATCGACTTATTAAACCCAAATGGACATAAAAAAACCAAGACTTCATAAATACGATGTATAGCAACAGTCTTTTCCCAGTAATCCTGAAACCAGGTAGAATAACAGTTGATACAGCCACATTAATAGATAAGATTGACCATGAAATGGAAAGTGGACTTCTCATTACTGTCTTTGCAGTTTTTCATAATTATTTTGAAAGAAAAACAAAGTTAACAGCTCACGTATCAGAAATAAGACTAAGAACCCAACACTCCATCGCAGCTTTCAAGCTCGACTTAGAAAAACAAAACTTGTCCGAGGTCTACTCAAACGAAGACCCAAATAATGCGTTCGACACATTTCAGTCAACCATAACCTCCTTATATGATAAACATTTTCCAATAACTAAAGTCTCCAGAAAGTACAAAGACCTAAGTAAGCCATGGATAACAAAAGGCATAGAAAACGCATGTAAAAAGAAAAACAATTTATACAAATCGTTTATAAAATTGAGAACTAAAGATGCAGAAATAAAATATAAGACCTATAAAAACAAATAAGGAAATATTATAAGAACTAGTAAGAGAGATCATAACCATGCATTATTAGAGCAGAATAAAAGCAACACTCAAGAAATATGGAAAATATTAAATCATGTAATCAGATATAGCTCTAAAAAAGCAGATTATCCAGAGTACTTTATTAAAGACAAAAATCCTATTATTGAGAAAACTGCAGAAATAGCTAATTAAGTTAATGAGTATTTTGTTAATACAGGCAGTAACCAAGCAAAACAAATTCCTGATCCAATAAACTCGTTTGAAATGGATAGGTACATGAAAAAAAAAACTCTTCCACAATGTTCCTTACTGCTGTGAATCATAATGAAGTATTAAATATTCAATGTGAGCACCATTGGTCACACGACACACAACAAGCCGATGTCAAATTCTTGCCAAACGCGTCCCAGCATTGCATTGTCAATGGTTGAAACAGCTTGTTATTCGTGCCTTCAGCTCATCCACGTCTCTTGGAATAGTGGGCACAAAGACCAATCCTTTCACAAATCCCCACAAAAAGAAATCACATGATGTGTTCCCTACTGGCTCTTCTGATCAATTTACGGGGGCTCCGCTGGAAACAGTTCGAACTTGTTCAATCACATTTGAAGTTGAGGGGCATCCCGTTCTTTCAGCTGAGCATAAGCACCCATCCGTTATGAATTTACCATGCCATCTCACTATGGACTTCCTCTCTGGTAGCTCCTTTCCGAATTTTCTGCGAAATGCACGTTGAAAAACAGTTCATGATTCAGTTTTTGCAAATTCAAGCACACAAAACGCCTTTTCTGGTTCAGTGAACACCATTAATGGGTCTGAGAAGAACTAAAAAAAAAAAATCAATAGCCTTAAAAAAAAAAACAATGTAATTCGCTTTAAAATGGCACAACTTTTATCTTACTACCATTCATAGTTAACGAGATATGGGGACTTCAAATGTGCCTCAGACTTTTGGGAACACCCTGTATTATTGAATAAATTAGAGAGATATGGCATTCGAGGCATAGCATATAAATGGATTCAAAGTTATTTAGAAAACAGATCTCAGTATGTGCAGTTCAACAATAAACAATCGAATCAACTGAAGATTACTCATGGAGTTCCTCAGGAGTCTGTGCTTGGTCCAAAACTATTCATCTTGTATATAAATGATATCTGCAGTGTCAAAACAATTTAAACATGTCCTATTTGCTGATGATACAACTTTCTACTGCTCTGGAGAAAATATGAAACAGCTCCTGAAAACTGTGGAAAATGAATTAAGCAAATTAAAAAACTGGTTCGACTGGAATAAATTATCACTTAACTTGAAAAAAATACAATTTAACTGTTTTTGGCACAAGACCAATCAAACACCAAGTTAAAATTAAGGTAAACTCAATTGAAATAGAACGAGCTTATGAAAATAAGTTTCTTGGATTAGTAATAGATGCAAAACTATGCTGCTGGAAGCCACATATAGATAACGTTAAATGAAACATATCCAAAACCATAGGGATCCACCACAAAACTAAGGATGTGTTGAATAAGAGTTCCTTGTGCACATTATATTACTCATTATTACTCCCATATATGACCTACTGTGTGGAAATATGGGGAAACGCCAGTAAAACAACCACAATCCCTGTTTTAAAACTACAAAAAAAGCAGTCAGAATAATCAATAGATCTAATTATACGGAACCCACGAATCCACTATTTAACAAATTAAACACAATGAAATTTTATGACCTCGTTGACTTCAAAATCACCCAATTAATGTACAAAGCACACAATAAACTCCTTTGCCAAAACATCCAGAAGCTTTTTGAAATTTGATAAAGTTGTTATAATTTAAGGGGTACTAACCTATACAAAAAAAATCCAAATCAAGAACAAACATCAAGCAAAGGAGTGTATCTGTAATAGGTGTTAATCTGTGCAAGAATTTTGAAACGGACCTGAAAATGAGTAAATCGCTTGCTGAGTTCAAAATCAAATTCAAGAGAGGACAAAAAAATTCCACAAATCAGAATTAAGCTGATAAACTTGATACATTTATAAAATATAGCAATACATCAGAATTACATTGATAAACTTATTAAATTTATTAATGAAATCCAGTATCCATTATGAATATGAGACAAGCGACATATAAATGTGCTAGAATGAGTATGTATATACAAACTGAAAGTTGTAAAAATAGTACAGCACACGTAAGGGTAAAAGCATTTGTTGATATGTAGACTTTTTTTCCTTTTCTTTATTGAAAAATGATCAATTCACATATTATAAAATAAGGGTAGGTAGATAAGTTTTTTTACTTCTTCCTACTCCTTTGAACATATAATTATGATGATGGCTGTTTTCTTTTCATTTCTAACAATACATACATGGCAATGGCGAGTGATGAAAAAAGCGGAAGGGGCGTGGCCTGGACGGGGGGCGTGGCCTGGACGGGGGCGTGGTTACTTACAAAAGTGGCACTAAACATGCTGAAGATGAAGTGTATTAAATTTACACAGTTTGAAAATTGAACAGAAAAAAATCCCAAGATCGCCACTATTCTTTCAAGTGAAAATTTGTGCAATTTTGCCTATGCATTCCTGGTGAGCACCAATATGTAACTCCAAATTTGCTGCTCAAAATCAAAACTAAAAAAGTAAACACATCCCCTGCCATATTCATGCTGTTGCTACAAATGCATACCAAATAAAATTGAAACTATCATCCTCGTATATTTGAATAAAAAAAGTATATACCTCGGAGTGTACCTGTCTATCGGCGAGGGGCGTCAGTGGAGCAGATTTCGTTGCTTGGTTCAGCCAAAGTAAGTACCCCAGCGTGTAACGTCTTTAGTTGTATCCGCTGACTAAGTTTGTTTGAAAAATGCCGATCCCAAAGAATAATTGCTCCGTCGAATGGCGATTTTGTCGGCATGTTTTTTCACTTTTGTTGCATGATCTGTCAGTGCAACGCATCCACGTGAGCCATAGTTAATTAAGTCACTACAATACACACAATAAGCTTTGCCTGCTACGTCAAAGCTTATTGTCCAAGAGCTTCTGTAACTTCGTCGAACTTGGAACCAATTTTAACCTTTACAGTGACTTTTCTGTCAAGCCAGTCCAATCGGAATTTATTCTTGACATTTGAGTCAATTTCTAGGATTAAAGACTCCTGATCTTTCGTCAAAAATTTCATAATTCCGCTCAAAACGATCCCAGAACAATGAATTTGCGAGACGAACAGGCCGCCATGAATCAGGTAAAACAATATGTTACATGCAATTTGATTGGTCCAATCGCTTGTAATTAACCAATCGCTGGGCCGTTTATAATCGAGCTAAGACTTCCGCAACAAATAATGCCTTCAGTGATCTGATTAGTTGAAGCTTTCATACACGTCCAATCGCAGGGCTGTTTACAAACGGAAAACGGAGAGACTGTTCGGGAGAGCTCGTGAAAACTCGACGATAAGGTACCTGACCGCCCCTAAAATTTTCTCAACGGATTTAGACGATTCACAAAAATGATCAATTTAAGAAATAAAACGGCGGATTTCCGCGGATCCGCGGAAAATTGCCATGTATGACAATATTACTTACGTTCACTTTTTGTCAATTTATTCCTGTATTGCATATTTTATATGTTAAATAAACAATAAACAAACAAAGATGGACTACTTGGAGGGTCAGTCAAGAACAACTTAGTCATTGATGGAATAGAGGAAACACCAGGAGAAACGTGGACTGAAACAGAGGAAAACGTGCAAAAAATCCTCAAGGAGAAGCTGCAGATAGAGGGCCCAGTTGAGGTGGTGAAATTTGAAAAATACAAGGACAGAACAAGGATCCTACGAAAAACAAAATACTTAAAAGGCTCCAACATCTACATCAACGAAGACTTTACAGATGCTGTGCGACAAAATAAAAAAAAAACTCCTCCCAAAATTAAAAGCTGCACATGACAGAGGGGAAATTGCCTGATTGCATGACAAACTCATAGTCTACCCCCGCTACTCCAACACAACAGGCTTGAGTTCAACACCATCAAGTGGCATGCTGAGAACTGTTCACCACCTGACAACAAAAAACTCTGACGCTACTGAAGTAGGAAATTTACATACCAAAAACATGGACTTCCAAACCTTTGATTATGCTGACCACAAGCCATTCGACCCCGAGAACAATTTGGACCGGGACAATCATTTCTTCAAGAATAATCACAGCATAAAAAAACTCTGAGTATTACATGGATAAACAATTCAACAAAACTGTAGAACTGGAAAATGCACTTGCAGTAATACACTTAAACAGTAGAAGTCTCAATAAAAACTCAAAGAATACTTGACTAAATTCAATAAATTAAAAATAAGTGCCAGATCAGAAACTTGGCTTGACGATGAAAAAAACAAGTGAAATGAAAATAGAAGGATATGAAATGTTTGCAACAAATAGGAAAAACAAAAATTGCAATGTACATACATGGCAATGGCGAGTGATGAAAAAATCGGAAGGGGCGTGGCCTGACCGGGAGCGTGGCCTGGACGGGGCGTGGCCTGGACAGGGCGTGGTTACTTACAAAAGTGGCACTAAACATGCTGAAGATGAAGTGTATTCAATTTACACAATATTTGAAACTTTAACAGAAAAAAAAATCCCAAGATTGTTCACTATTCTTTCAAGTGAAAATTTGTGCAATTTTGCTTATGCATTCCTAGTATGTAACTCAAATTTGCTGCTTAAAATCAAAACTAAAAACGGAAACACATTCCCTGCCATATTTTAAGATTTGTTCATTACTTGTATTCATAAAGTGTTGTGTAAATGTGATAAAAAGCTGTTGATTCTTACCTCATACAGTGATAGTGAATATTTATTATGCATACAATTTATTATGCATAACCGTGCTTTATTATCCAAGACAAAACGTGAATTATCAATATGAATATAAAACGCAAATAAAAACAAATAAATGTTATCATGCTGTTGCTACAAATGCATACCAAATAAAATTGAAAATATCATCCTCGTATATTTGAATAAAAAAGTATATACCTCGGAGTGTACCTGTCTATCGGCGAGGGGCGTCAGTGGAGCAGATTCGTTGCTTGGTTCAGCCAAAGTACCCCAGCGCGTAACGTCTTTAGTTGTATCCGCTGGCGAAGTTTGTTTGAAAAATGCCGATCCCAAGGAATAATTGCTCCGTCGAATGGCGATTTTGTCGGGATGTTTTTTCCCTTTTGTTGCATGATCTGTCAGTGCCACGCATCCACGGGAGCCATAGTTAATTAAGTCACTATAATACACACAATAAGCTTTGCCTGCTACGTCTGGTTTCTTCAAAAATTGTCCAAGAGCTTCTGTAACTTCGTCGAACTTGGAACCAATTTTAACCTTTACAGTGACTTTTCTGTCAAGCCAGTCTCATCGGAATTTATTCTTGACGTTTGAGTCAATTTCTAGGATTGAAGACTCCTGATCTTTCGTCAAAAATTTCATAATTCCGCTCAAAACGATCCGAGAACAATGAATTTGCGAGACGAAGAGGCCGCCATGAATCGGGTAAAACAATATGTAACATGCAATTTGATTGGTCCAATCGCTTGTAGTTAACCAATCGCTGGGCCGTATATAATCGAGCTAAGACTCCCGCAACAAATAATGCCTTCAATGATCTGATTAGTTGAAGCTTTCATACACGTCCAATTGCAGGGCTGTTCACAAACGGAAAACAGAGAGACTGTTTGGGAGAGCTCGTGAAAACTCGACGATAAGGTATCTGACCGCCCCTAAATTTTTCTCAACGGATTTAGACGATTCACAAAAATGATCAATTTAAGAAATAAAACGGCGGATTTCCGCGGATCCGCGGAAAATTGCCATGTATGAATGTATGTAAACATAGCTCTGAGGTGCAGTAAAATCGCAAGATTGACAAACACAAAAGAGAACCTAATGGAATGTCTAACTATGGAAATAGATATTAAAAAGGCATTAAATGTCATCATAAATTGAATCTGTAGGACACCAGTGTCACGTTGCGTGGTGGTAGTGGTGGACCCCAAAAAGCAGGCAGGAGGGAGGAGCAGGTTGTACTTGAAGGAATGTATTGATAAAAACACAGAAAACTAAATTCAAAACATAGTCCTAAAAACAAAACGAATCCAGAGTATCAAACAATGACTGAAGCTCAAAACAAGTGATGCGCCCCACTGTGCCGAGGCGCCGATGCGTGTGCCGAGTAAACCAGAAAAAAATCTGCAAAGCGCACACCGAGGCATGTGTTGATTACGCTTGTGGCCACGCCCAAAGCCTCGGAACGTGCGTTGCTACGTCCGAAGCCTCACGAGACAGGCTTCCTATGTCATGGCCAACACATAGTTTCGCGGGTGATTCGAAAATAAACTGGCGCACCGAGACGACAATGAGCCGACAGGTGACACTAATACACCCAACTCGCATCTTCAGACTTCAATTAAATCACATTCGTTTTGCAATGGACACACCCCATCGGTCACAACGAAAAAGAAGAGAACATCCCCTGTCTGGGATCTCTCCTAAAAAGGTACGAATTATAATAACTAATGTGAATATATATCGTAAATTATTGTGACAACGCAGTGTATCCCTCGTTTTAATGTCTTTCTTCGACTTGCTGATATTTCCAAAGGTGAAGTGTAAATTTTGTTGTAAAGAACTTGGGTACCAAGAGAACACTTCATCTTTGTTGAGGCATTATAGGGCCCTGCATGAAAATAAGGAGACAACTCAAATAGAACCACGCCCAGTTAAGCCATTTTAACATGCAATGAAAAAACAGCATAGCCTACCATGTATATTTCAAATGTGACAGATGAAATGAATGGTATCTATCATTAATAGGCCTACTCTGTTTCTGTGAAACAGCAGTGGATAAGAATGCAGTGGAAGAGGCATTGATCAATATGGTACGGCGGAGAAAAAAAAGTAGTGTGTTTCCGGTAACCCGACCGACCGAGAATTTCCACGTCGAAAAAAAACTTTGTAGAGGGTTTACATCGGTGCAAACTCTCGCGATGTTCACGTTGAGCGTGCGCGTCGTTTGCCCTGTCGTCTGTCAACAACATTGAATCATAGCGGCGGCCACGATCTCCGACAACAGGTTAAACCGCGTTTTGTGTGTTGCAGTCGCATGCTCGCACCATAATATTAAGAAAATAGCATCCATTGATGTATCAAAAAGATTCAGCGAACTATTTGACGAACACCACGGGCCGAGTATAAACCACGTGAAAATAGCACAGTGTCAATGTGCCAAAGGTGAATTCTATGACATTGATGATATGCATATGTCAGTGTTTCAAGTTTTAAATACTTTACCTGACCTAAGATTGATTCGATTTAGCTGTAGAGAAAAAACACAAGAAACAGTGGCAAAAACAGAAAGTGTAGACGTATTCGATGTCATGATGAAAGCAGCACGTTCAGAAAAGGAGAAAAACAAAGAATTTCAGAAGAAAACTCCAAGGTAGGTGGGTCTACAACGTGTAACTAGACTTGAAGTTATACTATTAAATAAAAATGTGTCAAATATTTTTTTACAGGCAGACCAATGGTTCTTTGACTAGGAAAGATGAGTTATTCAATGATATTGTCTGCGAGTTCAATGAAAAAAGACACCTAAGATTACCCAATGGCACAGATGGCGCTTATGTTGTACAGGTAAAGATGTAGCACATGACATGTTTAAAGCTCACAAACACTCAAATACTGGTGTATTCTACTATGTTTGTTTTTATGTATAAATATATTATAACGCTCTCATGCGGCAGACCTGGGTTCGAATCCCAGTGTGTATGTTACATTTGATTATATAAATATGTATATGTATGTATGTATACATACAATGTGTAAATATTCAATTTAATAATATTGGATATAAATATAAGGTATAACATGTATATATAAAACATAATGTATATATAACACAATTTACACTTTTAACTCAAAGTGACTATTGCACTTGTTCAACAATACCAACCCCTGCCTTCCATGGAAAAACAAAATTTTTAACAGTTTAATAAGATCAATTTTTGTGTTTTTCAGGTCATTTGCAATGCGCTGTGGTTTATAACCAATCATCATATGACTATAAATGAAGCCTCAAGGAAGCAACTTGATGTTCTCTCAGTGCCAACCACATTTGATCAGTATGTCAGCTATGACGACTACAAGAGAAAAAAACAGAAATGTAATCAACTATCAGCAGTCCCTATGGACGCAAAATGGCGGCGCGCACAGACGCGAAGTCAGGAGCTCTCCCTTTGGATGCAGTATTAGTTGTATATTTGTATATATTTTTTCTCTCCCAGTCAGTAACCTGCTGGGCGAAGGTCGTGTACAACCGACAAGACCTATTAGACATTGGATTACGATGTGAACACGCCATTACGGCCGAATTCACGAAACACAACAACATACCAGTGGATATTGCGCGCCAACCTGGGTCTCCATGGATAACACCGGGAATACGACGTCGAAGGAAGCGCCGCGGCGACCGTGGAGGAGCGCTAAACAGATTGAAGCGCGACCCACACAGACCATCCATTCCGAGCCTTTTCCTTGCTAACGTGAGGTCATTGGCAACAAAAATGGACGAGTTGAGACTCAGGGTGGCGACAAAGACCATCAACAGCTGTGCACTACTCATCACCGAGAGTTGGCTAACACCTAGCATCTCGGATGCTAACATTGAAATCCCTGGGTACACAATTCACCGACAAGACCGCAGCAAAGAGTCCACAGGGAAATCACGGGGCGGTGGAGTAGTGATCTACCTAAACAACAACTGGACTTCAGACTCCAAGCTGGTAAGCAGTCACTGCTCCCAAGACCTGGAATATATAACAGTAAAGTGCAGACCATTCCACCTGGCCAGAGAACACTGTGCCGTCTTCATTACTGTTGTGTATATAGCCCCGGATGCTAACGCTAGCATAGCATTATCCACCCTCCACGATACCATCAGCGCCCAACAAAACAAATACCCCCACGCCGTCCACATAACAGCGGGGGACTTCAACCAGACGAACCTTAAGTCAGTGCTCCCTAAACTATACCAGCATGTGAAGTGTGCCACAAGGGGAGATAACACACTGGACAAGGTCTACACAAACATCAAGAACGGCTATAGGGCCAGACAATTGCCCCAACTTGATCAGTCTGATCACATGTCCCTGCTCCTGATACCAGCATACAAACCTATCAGGAAAAGCGCCCCCATCACAACAAAAACTGTGAAAACATGGCCGGAGGGCGCCATGGAACAGCTTCAGGACTGCTTTGCAACAACAGACTGGTCGGTCTTTGAAAACAGGGACCTTGAACAGTACACAGCATCTGTCCTAGGCTACATCACACACTGCATGGACACTGTCACGAAGGAGAAACGCATTCGGATATACCCAAACCGGAAGCCCTGGATGACAAAAGAAGTGCAGTGCCTACTCAAAGACAGGGACACAGCCTTTAAGAAAGGAGATCAGGCGCTCTACAGTGCCGCCAGGGCTAACCTGAAAAGAGGAATCAGGAAAGCTAAGGCGGACTACAAGAGCAAGATCGAGGACTGCCTACAGAGCAATAACACCAGGAAAGTATGGCAGGGAATACAGCACATCACCAACTTCAGACCCTGCAAACCCACGGCTGACGGCGACGCCACCACAGCAGAGGAGCTAAACAGCTTCTTTGCGCGGTTCGAGAGAGAGCCACCAACAGCCACACCCGCCCACACCC
>NW_017805284.1:8297-10081 GCF_001891065.2 Hippocampus comes | reverse complement strand
GACATAGATATATATATATTTATTGCAATGTTACACATAGATGCCACATCTTCTCTTTTTTTTTTTTTTCTAAGTTGAACTGCACCTTGGGGACTGCTGTATATAATCTCGTTGTTTATGTAACAATGACAATAAAGCAAGTCTAAGTCTAAGTCTAAGTCTAAGAATCATGCACAGGCTTTGTATTCACTGACGGTGAAACCAATCATGTCCCTCTCAGATGACTTCAAAATACTCTGTTGTGATATCAAATCACTTGCTGATTCCGGGCCTTGATGTCTCTAAGCTAAGAAAGGACCATACTCAGAAACTGGAAGCATACCAGTCATGGTTAGATAGACACTGCCTAAGTCTAAGTCTAAGTCTAAGAATCATGCACAGGCTTTGTATTCACTGACGGTGAAACCAATCATGTCCCTCTCAGATGACTTCAAAATACTCTGTTGTGATATCAAATCACTTGCTGATTCCGGGCCTTGATGTCTCTAAGCTAAGAAAGGACCATACTCAGAAACTGGAAGCATACCAGTCATGGTTAGATAGACACTGCCGTCAGAGACATTACAATTTTCAAATTGTAAAATGTGAGGACAGAGACTGCTGTGGGGAACCAACAACACCATCTGCGCTTCTTACATGGCCGCCACATCCTGTACTTCAGCCTGATGGTCAACATTTCAAAAGCTATGATGAAGTCAAGCTTGAAGACACGACAGAAGGGGACCGACCTAGTCTGAAGACTCCAAAGAAAACCCCCAAATCAACCCAGTCAGCTACTAAAAGAAAGTTACCTGTTGATCAAGGGCATGATATCTCCAGTGAAGCATCCACATTGAATGCCCATGCTGATGATAATGTTCAACACAATGTGCCCACAGTCACTGATGTTCACCGACAATTGCTAAGCTGCACTATGTCAGCACAGACAGCTAGAACCACTGTCGAATGTGTAGAGTGCAGAAAGCCTCGAGTCGTGTATAGTAGAAGTAAATTATCTGGACGTCAGCAAATACAGTTGGTATTGATGATCAGCGAGTCTGATTACACGTGTGGATCTGCAGTCACTCCACCTGATCATGCGCTGGCAAAAGTGGTCTGCATAAATACTGCCATCAACTGTTCAGTGCCAATTGAGATACCATATTACAGTTCCAAATTGTGGAGGATGGATATCTGCAGCAATTGTGGAAATGGAGATGCAGAAACTGATCCTGACCTAACCAAACGTTAAAAAACTGTGTTACCATTATGTAGGGACTGTGTTAAAATGAAAATTGTGCCTGTTTGCCAGCGACCTTTTGGCAAGGTGCCAAAGCTAAAATAATTCTACTTCTTACCAGCAAGTTGTGTCTCGTGTGCCAAAGCGATACTAACAGGTTTTGAGTTCTGAAACAGTCAGAATGTTTTATGTTTTATGGTTATTTTGTTTAAATTTTTGATGAAAAAAAAAAGATTAAAAAAAAAACAAAAAACTTTGTCCTACCTACCGACCCTATGCTTAAATTTCATGTGACCTGAAACACACTACCTTTTTTGTTTGGCCGAAGATAAAGTACAGTTTATCAAGTAATACAAACCTTTGTCTGAGACCAATAAAAAAAATGTGATTTTGAACATTTAAAGTACAGTACAGGACTGCCCGGTGGTTGACTGGCTCGCGCGTCGGCCTCACAGTGCAGAGGTGCCGGGTTCGGTTCCGGCTCCGGCCTTCCTGTGTGGAGTTTGCATGTTCTCCCCGTGCCTGCGTGGGTTTTCTCTGGGTACTCCGGTTTCCTCCCACATTC
>NW_017805284.1:0-4043 GCF_001891065.2 Hippocampus comes | reverse complement strand
AGCCCTTCTTTTTTTTTTTTTTTTTTTTTTTATGCCTCCTTGCTCTCGCTTTCTCTCTTCCTCAACCTAATGAGATGGTGGTACTAAATGCTCGTGCTTCTTACAGCGGTCGCAGAGGAGTTTGATATCTGGGTCTCTCGCAAGGCTTAATTGTCTCCTGGGTAGCCGCCATCTCCCTCGCACAATGATAAATTGAATGGAGGCATGTGTGGTCCTCACCCTCCGCATCGTAGTCTCCCGGGTTGGCACCGAGCGCGAGGAGAGGTCCGTTTCTTTCTCCGGAAGCCCTCCTTCACGCTTCCTCTCACCTCTCGAGGCTCACCGAGGGTTGGAGTATGCGGAGCCCCCACCCCTTCGCGGCCGGCAGGCCACAGAGGAGCTCCGTCAGCTTTCTAGTCTTCTCTCTTGGTCCTTTTATGCAGGCGCGCTGTTATTTTAGATCAGAGACAATGTTCGCAGCCAAGGTAAGTATTTGTCTTGGTCTGTTTGCCTTGGTGCTTCCTTTCGCATACTGCCAGGCAACTTTTTTTTTTTTTTTTAAGCCCATGGATGATTGAGATGGGAACCAATAGTCATTGGCGCTGGTCATTGACGCCATTAACGTGAAGCGGGGAGGTCTAGAGAACAATGCCTTTGATGAAAGAGCTAATACCAAGGAACAGCAGTGACAAATCGCAGCAATTAAATCCCACTAACAGTAAACGGTCTCTCCTTTTGTTCCTCTTAGAGCCCCAAAACAATCTCTTCCTGTTCTATGGTAAGGGGCGTCCCGGTGTCATCCGAGGGATGGATATGAACGCTAAATCTAGCGACGAACATATGGTGCCCATCGAAGACCTGGTCAACCCTCGAGCTATTGACTACCACGCGGCATCGGGACAGATTTACTTTGCTGACACCACCAGTTTCCTCATCGGAGGGCAAAACATCGACGGGAGCAGCAGGGAAACAATCCTGAACGACGGTGAGTCCAAAATCATTGACCCCGTCTGGTGAAACCGTCCGACGCACTTGGATACGTCCTTGATTTCAAATCCTGCTTGAATGACTATTTTTCTGTCGTCATCGTCGTTGTAGAACTGGACAACGTCGAAGGAATCTCTGTGGACTGGATTGGCCATAACTTGTACTGGACCAACGACGGTTACAGGAAGACAATCAGTGTTGCCAGGTTGCAGAGTGCTTCTGAGACCAGGAAAACGCTCTTGGAAGGGAACATGTCGCACCCTCGGGCCATTGTGGTTGACCCTCTGAACAGGTACGGAAAAGCAGTTTTGCCAGACAACGCGGCCTCGGAGACGTCAATCCTAATTTTTTTTCCCTGGGGATGAAAGGGTTTGAAGTGGTAAATGTGTAGCAAGCTCAGTCAGTGACGTTTTTGCATTAGTGAATCAGAGATTAGGCGCTTCGAGAAGACGAACCGCCGCGACCAGCTCATTAGCTACAGTTCACCCACTTGATGACTTGTTCCATCGCCCTAATACGCAGAATTTCCTTTGTAAATTGAAGATGATCATGAACTTTATTGCACAACCCCATTCAGTTTTCCACAAATTGCATCGATCGCCTCCTGATTGGTATCAATTCAAATGATTTGCATGTTATTGCATGTGTTCACGTAATCCAAATTGGATTACGTGAACAAACCCTGATATCAAAATGTCTTTGGCGACAAGTTGTGTGTTTTCAAAACGCATGGCGAAATCCGTATCGCTTTTATCGGACCGACTTAAAAGCAAAAAATGCAAATTCTGTATCTCCCAAAAATGTGACGCGAGGAAAAAAAGAGAGGCAAAAGCATTTTGGAAATCGGCGTTGAGCATTTGCTGTTGACCCGTGAAATTAATCACTGACGGGGTTTTTACAGTTGCTAGTTCAAGTCTTTGACTATTGAACTTCCCATCAAGCGATTTCCATGTCAGATTTACAACAGAGGCCCCGTCCGACCTTTGGATGAATGGCTTCATTTGAACCGCCATGACAGCATGTTTGATGACTAAAAATGAAAATTGTCTGCGGACTTTGAATAGGCTTTATTCGAAGTTGGTATTTGGAATAATTTGTGGCTATAACCTCCCGTGTAACTCCAATTCTCTTTTGAAAGGACTGAAAAAAAAAAACCCCAACAATCTGTTTCAAAAAAGTTCCGCATCGGAGGCAGCCGCCCGCTCATGCCGCTCAGTATTGGTGACACCCGGTTGGCGAAGCGGCCATCTCTGCTCGGCTACGCTTGAGGAGTTTCATCTCTGAGCTTGAAAGAGATGAGCCTGTGGTGGATTAGCCAGATGGAGTCCCCGTGGCTTTTACATCGACACGCATCGTGTCCGTGCACACTCTAATCGGGCACAATTAGTGGGTAACAAATAGCAAATTGATCCATAGTCAATCAATTAAAAAAAATATATACATGACAAAAAATTGTGAACAAAGACTTTTCTTTTTGAAACCAAAGATGACTTGCCAATGTGTCAAGCGGCCACAGTATAGCGCCAACTACTGTCAAGGACGACTTATTCGTCAGATTTAATTTTTTTAAATTACTATTTCTTTGCCTTAAGTATCAATGGCGATTGGCTGCCTCCACGAGTGACAGTCCGATACCAATGCCTGATATCGGTATTCACCCCCACCCGAAGTTTGTATTGGACATATACACCATCTGCTAGTTTGAAGTGTCGACATTTGGTGGCATATCTTTTCCTCACAATTGACATGACAAGGTGAGATTCACCCTATAGTCTTTATCTTCAACTCAAAAATTGTGCTGATCTCAAATCCAAGGCGATCCAAACCCAACATCAACAGGGATCCGGTGTGTAAATTTCCATGAACTGACACGGGACACGAACCGGGCACGTTTTCATTCACGGCAGCCGTCATATCAAATATGCGGCCGGTGCTATATTCAGATATCCCAATTATGTCGTGGCCAAATGCCAGCCTAATATGATATGCGTGCCCGTGCGCGCGTTTGAATAATTCACGCGGCCATCCAGATGATTTGGAAATTTCGGCTTTCATCTTGCGCGACGGCAAGCAGGAGGCCACACGGCTCACTCAGCAACGCTCAAAAAGGAACAAATACTCCGAGCACGCTTACTCGAAAACAGATCACGTCAAATCGCAGAGCCGCTCTGGTTTCAAACGCAACGCGTCCGTTGTGAGTTCCAACCTTGGGATACAAAACTTGGGTTGCTAACGCATGATGTGACGATGTGCAGCGGAGCATCTTTTGAACTTGATAAGCCTGAGTGATTTGTGAGGCTACAAAATGTTCGCTTTTCTATGCCAGGGTGTTTTTGTTGTTGTTTTTAATTATATGGATTTACTTGAGGGAAATCTTGAATCCAATTTATTCACATTCCTTTCGGGATGTGCTCATCGTGAAGTCAATCTCCGTATTCTGAACCAGTGGTTGGATTTGTGTTCTCTGTTGGAATCAAAGCGGGGCGAGGGAGGGGAATCATCATTCCCAAGGGTTTGTCGGAACAAAACCCCCGGTGAGGCATGTCATACAGGTATGAAACGGATCCCTTTCAAGCCTACATATGCTCTCAGATATCTTGACTGATAAAAAATCAAAGGGACTACCAGTCGATGTGTCAAGAAATAAAAGGTGAGGCTTCATCAGGGGAACCGAGCGCCCACCCTTTGCACATTTCGGCTTTGTTTTGCCCGTCGTGACAGTCAGAGTTGGATTTTGTATGGTCTGAAAGAAAGCCAAAGTCAGCCGAATTGTGTGAGATTCGAACCGTCATTGGCCATATGTGCCGGTGAATTGACATCCACCACAAATGACGTTTCGGCACGTAGACAAGCAAATGTTCTTCCAAAAGATTCTTCGAGATTCGTATTCTACCTGAAAGGTAACAAATAACAAAAAATACAGAGGCACGTGGACAAACAATTAGCAACTGTATGGCATTATTCTCACCCTTGGTTCAATAAACAGACCGTATGTCTGAACACAACAGTGCACCGACACGTCGACAGACAATATGACGATCTTCTCAAGCATGTATTCTTTATCCTCTTTGAAGCAC
>NW_017805283.1:411-1112 GCF_001891065.2 Hippocampus comes | reverse complement strand
CAAAATGTCAACATAATATCTTCAAAATTATGACCCTTAATTGAGCGTCGCGTCATTGCGACTGTCTGCCGGTTCGTTTTTAGCGACTCAACCGCTAACGTTTCCGTCAGCCAGGTGTACAAACTCTGCTTGCGTTTTTTATGCTTTCCATTTGATGACTTGGGTGCTACTTGTTCAAGTGGTTCAACGTGTTCCTTGTGTTATCTTGTTTTGGACACATGCGAGGCACAACAGCTTCCTCTTCCGCGAAGCTCCCGGTTAGGGGAGGAACTTCTCTTGTCCAAATCTCTTCATCTTTGAAAGTGGGCACACGGGATTCTGTATTTTTCTGTTAGTGCACACTCGTGATGGGATTTCGGCTCTTTTCTGTGATCTGGTTCTGAGAATAAAGTCAAAATTCTCACTTAAAAGTCAAAATTCTTCGATTAAAGTGAGAATTTTGCCAACTTTGTGTTTTTTTTTCTTCATTGGCCCTAATCCTCTTCCGCACATTTGGATGGGCTCAGTGAAAAGAGTCGGCTCTTTTAGGCTCTCAAACGGCTCTTTTAACTTTAGCTTTTCCTTTCAATATTTACAACAAATTTAGCATACATTTTGATAAATGACTTGGTGAACTAAATTGCAACAATTATCAAGCAAAGAAAATGCTTTTCACTTATTTTGTTGAACATTAAAAAGGCTCCAAACAATAAACAAGCAAC
>NW_017805283.1:0-152 GCF_001891065.2 Hippocampus comes | reverse complement strand
CCGCGCCCCAGAGGTGTGGGAAGAGAGAGAGAGAGAGAGAGAGAGAGAGAGAGAGAGAGAGAGAGAGAGAGAGAGAGAGAAAATGACGGAGCCGGATCTCGAGGGAGGGTGCCGGCCCTCGTCGTTCACTTCAAAGTCGCGATCGATCGACA
>NW_017805282.1:1397117-1398264 GCF_001891065.2 Hippocampus comes | reverse complement strand
AAAAAAAGACCAGGTATTGTAGTGTAGAGGTACACGCGCCGGCTTTGGGTCCAGTCAACCTGGGTTCAAACCCCGCTCATTGACGTGTGAAAATACAACATCAAACAAGATGTTATTTTCCTGCAAACCCTCCATAGTCCATGTCAAATGCGCCTATAGTGCTGGACAAATCACAGTCACTGTGGGTGTAGAGGTACACATACCGGTGTTCGGTCCAGGCGACCCCGGTGCAATCCCCACTCAGTGATATGTCAAAATACAACACCAAACAAGATGTTATTTTCCTGCAAACCGTCCATAGTGCATGTCAAATGCGCCTATAGGGCAGATTAAGTAACAGTCACTGGTGGTGTTGAGGTACACATGCTGGTGTTTGGTCCGGGTAACCCTGGTTCAAACCCCACTCATTGATGTGTAAAAATACAACACCAAACACTTTGTTACTTTTTTCTGCAAACCCTCCAGAGTGCATGTCAAATACGCCAATAGTGCAGAGTAAGTCACAGTCACTGGTAATGTCGAGGCATACACGCCGGCTTTCGGTCCAGGTCGACTGGTTTCTGCGTTGACTGAACAGCGTAGAGGTGCAGGTTTCGAATCCAGGTCTCGGCCTTCATCTGGAGGGGTTTCCATGTCAAGCTTTTTTTTTTAACAACCATTTATGTAAGGGCCTTCTTGGGTTCTAAGGCGTTTTTAGCCGAAAAAAACAACCATGTATACGAAGGGGTTTTTAGCCCCCAAAAAAACGACCATCTATACTAAGGCGTTTTTCGCCGAAAAAAAACGATGATGTATCATCAGGCGTTTTTAGCCCCCAAAAAATGACCATGTATAGTAAGGCGTTTTTAGAAGAAAAAAACGACCATGTATAGTACGGCGTTTTTAGACGAAAAAAACGACACAGTATAGTTAGGCGTTTTTAGCCGAAAAAAACGACATAGTATAGTAAGGCATTTTGAGCCCGAAAAAAACGACATAGTATAGTAAGCCGTTTTTAGCCCGAAAAAAACGACCATGTATCGTAAGGCGTTTTTCGCCCGAAAAAAAACGACATAGTATAGTAAGGCATTTTGAGCCCAAAAAAAACGACAGAGTAAAGTAAGGCGTTTTTAGCCGAAAAAAACGACCATGTATAGTAAGGCGTTTT
>NW_017805282.1:1388361-1395184 GCF_001891065.2 Hippocampus comes | reverse complement strand
AATCCAGAGGCACTCTCCCCGATGACCACGCGATGCTGCAGAGGCGTGTCAACCAGGACAGCCCCACAGCATCCAGAGCCTTGAGGAACTCCGGGCGGATCTCATCCACCCCTGGGGCCTTGCCACCGAGGAGCTTTTTAACCACATCGGTGACTTCAACCACAGAGATAGGAGAGCCCACCTCGGGATCCCCAGACTCTGCTTCCTCCGAGGAAGGCGTGTTGTTGACAAATAGACAAACAACCATTCGCACTCACAATCACACCAAAGGACAATTTAGAGCAGCGGTGTCAAACTTATTTCACATTGTGGGCCACAAACGGCCTCGGTAGATGTCAAGTAGGCCGGACCATTAAGAATTATACCATACTCTGCTATAAATAACCAAAATAAAATGTCTTTGCTTTGTTTTGGTCTAAAGATGCACAAGAACACTTGGAAAATGTTGAAATTTAATGAACATATCTTTCACAAAACATTTCATGAAGCACCTAAGATTTCCTTAGACAAAAGTGCAATTTACTTTTATTATTCACATACAGTCAAACCTCGGTTTTGGAACGTCTCAATTCTCGACCAATTCGGTTTATGACCCAAAGTTTTTTATGCCTCGGATGACGAACAAATTTCGGTTCCCGAACAAACTGAGCGCACTTGAATGCACCATTTGACTCCTCTCGCCTTCCTTCCACGACGAAGTGACGCTTCCTCGGGTAGACGAGGAAGTGATCCTTCTTTGTTGAAATTTAATGAACATATCTTTTACAAAACATTTCATGAAGCACCTAAGATTTCCTGAGACAAATGTGGAATGTAGTTTTACCATTCACATATATGCATTGCAACTGATCCCACTGACTGTACAAAGGCACAAATAAGTAATTGGTCTTGAAAAATACAGTAATGCACTTTTAAGATTCAACGAGATTTATGAGGAAAGGAATTTTTAAACCATTTACACGAGCATATAAAATGTAAATGTAATCCTTGCCTACACCTTACAAACTAAGGAGAGTGCTTTAATATGTGTAAAGAATAAAGTATTCACATGTCCTTGATTGCGTCTGCTGTGTTGGGTCTGTCTCAGTGACAGACTGAGGCTGCTGTTGTCTTCTTCTCTGATCAAAACAATGTTGTCTTTTCCTCTGATCAAAACAGTGTGTCCCCCTAGCGGATATTCCATGAATTGCACTTTATTAAAAATATTCATTCCGTGTATTTTATGCATTTTTTTCACTTTTAAATTATCATGCGGGCCTGATCAAACCTCCTCGCGGGCCGGAACCGAAGGTAGTGGCCGTATTTTTGGCACCCATGTTCTTGGCGATCGTGAATAAAGTGCAAATAAAACACCCATTACGCACACTACCAAACACTGCTTTGTTGATCATGGCAACTCCGCTGGAATAGTTGAGACCTAAGTCTCGTCTGGATGCTTGCGGGGTGCTCTCTGCTGGTCCCAACGGGGCCGGGGGGCTGAAGAACCTGCAAAACCCAAAGGATCGCGATGAAATCAAACTTCGTTTCAGATTGGGGAGGAAACATCGGATGACTTTCTGAGGGCCCCAATAACTTTTCCCCCTCAAAGTATTCACTGTATATCGATCAACATATCAATCAACATTTCGGTCTCAGACTCCAGGAGAGGGCCCGCCATTGGCAAGGGGAAACAATATACCCGATTTCGCTTTCCAATGTCAAGTAACATGAAATTAACTCAAAAAAAATCAACTCAAAAGTTGATTTTTGTGGGAAAAAAATGTACAAAATTAGTTCTGTGAGCTTATGTTATATTATTATTATTATATGTTTAAGCATCATATAATTTCATGTTAAGATGACCTAAATTGCATTCTGTTGTTTAAGAATTGCGTAGACATGTTTTTATGCTGATGGCTTCTGATTGGCTGTTGAAGTCAGGGAAAGCAGGAAGTGACTTTAGTTGCCGAGAAGAGTGTTTTTTCGATCACGCTGCGGTGCAGAAAGGCCTTTTCAATAAAGCTGCATCTCTCCTTTTGCCGTTTCGTAAAGTCGAGCCATCCATTCAAAAACAACAAACACATTAGTTCTTTCACATTATGCCTCTGTGCACTCTCACAAACACACACACACACGCACTGATGCGCAAACTGACCCACAACACACTCATTCAATTGCAAACACTTTCTGTCAAATGCACTCTCACTCATTCATAAGCACACTTTCTGGGACACACCCATGCACACTTTCTCTCTCTCTCACACACACACACACACACACACACCACACATTTGCACAGATTTGCTCACAAGCACTTACTCACACATTGGCACGTACTGACTCGCACACACTGGCAAACAGCGTCACACAAAAGCACTCGCATACACGTCTGCACACGCTCGGGCACTCGTGGCCACTCTCACACACTTCCAAATACACTCACACTCACTGAGTCACACTGACAGACCCGCGAACTCAACTTACACACAATCGCAAAAGCTTCCAGAGTCATACGTTCCCGCTTGCGCGCACGCACACACACACACACACACACACACACACACACACACTCACACGCACACACTGGGAGCGTGGGCCACAGCTGTGCGTATTGCAGTCGGATCTGGTGCGCTGCCACCCGGCGCTCGGAGGGCTTTAGGGCCCTGCGGCTGGCCCCGAGGCTGCAGCCAGGCCGTTGCTTCAAGCAGCACATGCGCTCCAGACACAGAAGACAACTTGAAATATTTGGACTTTTTGCCGATGTGTGATTTTTTTTTTTTTTTTTTTGGCCACGAAACATCTGCCGCGCTCCATCGCTGTCATCTCGCTATCACGCCGGCGTTCCTTTCTCCTCCTTCGCCTTCTCCCCAGCTCCCCTTCCATCCATCAGCTCCTCCAGACGTGAGCCTGTGACAAGGGCACGTCCGTCCTGCGCCAATACATCACCTTTATTCGGGAGACCATGCACATTAAGGAACACACCGCTGTCCCAAACTCTTTCACAAGTTGGGACGGAGCCAGATTGTTTGTGTTGCCCCAACCCTCCCCACTCCCCCCCACCCCTTATTTTGTGTCAGAGGAGTTTTTGTCTGGTGACGGGTACAAATCGTAAATTGTAAGACACAAGTGGAACCGCGGCATTTGAATGCCTTCGAACAGGGGTGTCAAACTCATTTTTGTCACGGGCCGCATTCTAATTACCGTTTCCCTTGTAGGGCCGTGATGACTGAAACTATATGAAGAAGTCAAGAATAACGTCGTTTATTGTCGAAGTAACTGGAATGAGGGTTTTGGTAACAAAAAAAATGCTTACAATGTGTCACTGATTTATTACGTATGAAAATTTGAAATGTTGGTACAGATTTTGGTAGGCATCACGGAAGCTGTCATCTTTGATTTGCTTTCGCGGGCTACTTACAATGATGTGGTTGGTGGGCCACATCTGGCCCCTGGGCCTTGAGTTTGACACCCGTGCCCTAGAAAGATTTTGAAACAGACCAAATTTCAGGGGGTGGGGTGGTGTCATGATAATGGAGAGCGAATTGGTCCGGTGGGCTCCACCACGCCCCCAAAAAAGGCTCTGCCCTTCGAATAGCTCGCTGGCGAAGCTGATTTAGAACGCCTCGTTGTCCGCCATGAGTGCGTGCAGATCACACCGCAAAAAAAACGAAGAGTGAGAAGGGAATTTTTCTTCCTGACTTTCTCCAAGTCCGACTTGTCAGCCAGCATGTGCAGAGGGGACTTGGCGCTGGCACGCCCACTTTAGTGTGCCTCGTTGTCATTCCAATTTGATTCACCGCAAACGGATCCGAATTGTTATTTTGCCTACCGCAGCATTTCTCTTGTTCGATTCCTTTCTGAGGGCAAGCCTACGGCGGGCTCCCCCTTGACCGTTCTTACCTGCGCCCGCCCCTTTCCTCACCTGGCATCTATTCTTGGCGCTTATGTTTACTCCTTGTCCTCTTCTCCTGCCATCTATCACTCGCTCCCCTCCTTCTGGCATCGCCTCTCCCCAGCTTGCTTCCCTCCGTCTGCCCTTGTGCCATTTCTCCTCTGGCTCACCTCTCGTTAAGCTCCAGCGCCACCGTGGCCAGCCACCCACGCGTCGCACGCCTCACGTCTAAGGACTTGTTTTCTTTTTTTTCATTTAAGGGCAGATATTTGGATACTTTTTTCACGTTCGGAATCATCAGTGCTAATTTACGTCTTGACTATTACTGAGGAGACACACGCGCGTGTGACCGTGGGCTTTATTTGTCGTAATGACGTTATATCAAAGCATATAAGAGGGGTAAAAACTATTTTGGAAAAAGTTTTGGGGTTTTTCGATTGGCTGGAACGTATCACCCGTGGGGTTCACTGTCGTGTAGTTGTTGTTGTATTTGCTTCTGTTTTGCAAGGTGGCCAAAAAAGGGTTTCCAAAAAATAAAAATTAAAAAATCTCCTCGTAACTACGCCTCTCACTGACCAGATGTCCCAATATTTGTGGTCAGCCTTACCTTGACCACCTTTCCCGCACACACACACACACACACACGCACACACACAAAGCTCCAATCGTGATTAACGCCTGTAAAACACAATTCATCGTAAAGACCAAACTCAGTGTGAAGGGCTCAAATAATTGTTGATAATAGCGCCTCGTCCACTTCACGCTGTTTCGGGTGTAAACATAAGAGCCGCTGCTTTGTGCTCGGCTAATTTTCTTTCCAGCTGAGTAAGTGGTCAAGGATTTATTTTCATTTGCGACATTGTTTCAAGAGATGTCCATTTTGGAGAGCAGTGACACTCGTATCCCCCCCACTCCCGACCCGCCGTCGCAGCCACTCGAGGAACAATGGCTTACACTCCAGAGATGCGGCGTATGAAGTATGTTTATGAGAGCGTTCGCACAATAGCGGGGACGAGATTGCGCAACGCAAGGAACGAGCTTGGGAAATCAAATCTCGGATCTCCTTGACATTCACCGTTGTTTACGACATCACAGGCTTGTTTCGAATACGTCGAGGCGGAGTGGGGGGGGAGAGAACATATTGCCAAGGCGCTGGCTTGTTTGACACGGAAGCTTGCTAACCCCTAACGTAAAGCCGGAGCCACGCCAACACTCACAGGTGTCATCCGGGGGGATCTGGCCCCCTCTCCACACACGCGCGGGATCCAAAGGCCCCGAGGCTCGCCCCGAGGCGTCGACCTCCAATGACGGCAGATAGACGGTATCTTCTATAAAATACAGTCCTCGCAAGAAATGGGGGGGGGGGCTCTGAGGGCAAAATTGAACCCTTTCATGCGCCCTGTAACCTGATAACCTGTCCACTCTAGTGACCGCTGTCCGTGAAAGTATTAAAGAACCTAAAATGTCCTTATAAGCTTTTACAAGTGGACTTCCATGAACCTTTTTTAAGGTAAGTGAATGGAAACGTCCAATACTTGAATGCAGGGGTGTCAAACTCATTTCACACCGGACCATTAAAATTATACCATACTCTCCTATAAATAACCAAAATATCACGTCTTTCCTTTGTTTTGGTATAGTGAAGCACAAGAACTTGAACAAGTAATTGGTATTGAAAAATATAGTCATGCACTTTAAGATTAAACGAGATTCATAAAGAAAGGAATTTTTAAACCATTTACACATGCGCATATAAAATGTAAATTTAATCCCTGCCTACACTTTACAAACTCAAAAGAAAACAGCGGATTATTAAAAATATTCATTTATGCATTTTTTTTCACTTTTAAATGATCCCGCGGGCCTGATCGAACCACCTCGGGGGCCGGTTCCGGCCCGCGGGCCGTATTTTTGACACACCTAACCGAAATGCTTTACCACTTTCTCCACAACTTGCAGTCGGACAACAAGAACCTGAACGGCACCACTGATGCCACAAAATGGGACGTTGCGTCGCCTACAGTGGTCCCAAAAGAGTCGACACTAAAAAATCGTAACTAAAAATGAGACTCAAAACGCCACGATCCTTCCTCCTCGTATTTCTCCCCTTCCATCCATCCACTTAATCTGCCTCTTCCAACAATCACGGAACAAAGAGCCGAGTGCCGGGACGTCCCTGTTTTTCTAACTAATGTCGATTACACATTTGATAAACAGGCATTTGCATTAGCATTAGCCGAGGTCGGGATTAGCAGCGTTCATCCTCAAACTGTTCTGTCTGTGCGCTTCGCCTGTTTGTTGATCCCCCCCCCACACACACACACACACACACACCCCTCCCTCACTGCCTCCTCCTCCCGTTGTTTGTGTGGCCATCAGAAATCCGAAAGGACACACAAATATTTGAAAGGGTGATTAAAAATCATTTGGGAAAACAGATTATTGACCGTTTCTCTTTTTTTTTTTTTTGTTTTCTCTCTCATGGATGTAAATCAGTCTATAAACAAAAACAGGCTGATCGAAGGAGTCAAAAGGGGTCACAAAAGTGCACACACTAAACAGAGTTCGTTTTAGTTTTCTCACATTAGTCCGCCATCCGTTCCCTCGGTACGTAACATTTACGCCGCTTTGTCCAGCCGTTTCTTCGTCGTCTCTTTACAAAAGAGCTAAGACCGAACAGCCGGGAGGCCACAGGAACTTTCAAGTGGCGCTGTCGACCGCACACCAAGACGCTGATCTGCTTAGCGGGCTTTTTAAATCCGTATTTGAATTTTGTGGAAAGCCGAGCACACGGCCACTCATGCCGCCAACTAAAAAAATAAAAATATCAAATATATATATAAATATATGTATTTGTATAGTTGGTAAAAAAAAACAAACCCAAACATACATACATATATATATATACACACACATATATATATATATATATATATATATATATATATATAT
>NW_017805282.1:1381435-1388348 GCF_001891065.2 Hippocampus comes | reverse complement strand
TATATATATATATATATATATATATATATGATAAGGTCAAAAAAAGGAGTTGCAATTTTTTTTTCCTTCTTTGTTACCTTAGACATATTCGTGCTACTTCTTTTTTCACCACATTTAATCCGCCTCTGCCACATCCGTTTCTTCACTTGAGAAAAAAAAAACTAGGACAATAATAATTGCTACAAAATAAAAAGTAAGATCATAATTACACATTTAGTTTCCGTAAGAGCACAAACTGATGCTCGCAGGGATGACGTGAGGAGTCGCATTAGCGTCCTCAGTTGAAGTTAATTAGATCTGCGCTAAACAATACGGGGGAGGGCAAGAATCTACCAAGGAGCCCTTATGGACGGCGCTAATCAGCGTTTATTTGCGTCCTTATTGCTCGCTCATGGGTCACAAATGTCTTGTTTGCCGTAAAAGGCGGAGGCAAAAACATTTCCCCGGTTGCGCGCTTTAATTGGAGACATGACAAAACAAACTGTCCTCCGCGTCTTGACGTGGAAGATCATTTCAGTGCTGCTCCTTAATTAAAATGCCGTGGTCTCCTTCCTACCCCCGACTGGATGTTTATCCTATTAGAGACCTATTGAGGACTGCCGAGCAGGCAGAAAACAGCAGAAGACGCTAATAGACGTCAGGAGAAGCCAAAGACAAACATTTGGTTGATTAATCTACTCCAGGGATAGACAGCTTCCATCTTGTGGGTCATATACGGCCCGCCATGTAAATCCAGCGGCGCTTTTCTGACACAATGGAAGTTTTTCAAGAGTTATTGTCATTCCTGGATGAAGTTTACTATCAAACTAAACATGAGTCCGATAGTGTTGCCCCAACCTGTGATGTGCTATGTTAGCATGCTTTGCTAGGTCTGTTTGTTAGCAAGTGCGACAATTGTTGTTCGTAAGAAGGGCTCATATCGTGTTTTAGTGTTCACTTTTATGTCTGATAACGTGCGTGTGTCCCGGTTGATGTCCTTTTTAAAAAAGTCGGAATAAGAAGATTCGTTTTTCAAGGTAACTGGCTACACTGTTTATGATGGACTTGCCTAGCGACGATCATATTCTTGTTAAACTGGCTTCACGGCTTTTTTTTTTTTTGTGAAGGAAAGTGCTTTAAGTGGATCTGATAAGGGGTCCCATTAAGTTTGCTCGTCGTATTTTTGTGGATTTTTTTTGTTGCCATTTCCATTAAGATAAGAGCACCTCCGAACTCCTTTGTTTCTGCCTCAGAGTAACTACCTACACCAAAATAAAAGCACAAGAGAGAGATTCGGATTGTGCAATTAGCCTTGCCAGGTAGAACAGTGACAGCGAAGGGTTAAGGATTTGTCGAGAACGCCATTGGACGCCCCTGTGCTAGCCTCTCGGTACACATGGACTCCCCTCCAGCCCCCAACACCCCCAGTGACCCCTCCAGCCTCCTCATCCTCCCAACTCGGCGGCTCCATTTGGGCAAACAGAAGCGGCTGAAGGACTGCTAAACTGTACTTGAGCGGTCCTCCAATGAAATCACTCATTTACCTGAAGTGATTTTATCCCTCTCCAGAGGTAATCACGGAGAGTCGGACTCAAAGTGAGGCGTTATTCAACGCGGGGACGGGCAGCAATTAAAAGTTGCAAACCTTGTCCGCGTTCTTGGCTCTGTGACGGAAATCGTCTTAATAAGGCCTTTCGTTTATTTAAAAAAAAAAAAAAGTGCTTTATTTGGATGCCGTGATGTAAATAAACAGCATTGAGTTAAAAGTCCCTAAGTAATGGAAAGCTGGCTATCCTCTGCAAATGGAGTCCTCCCCGTCAAGTAGCTCTAAAAGGGTTTGGGATTTGTAGAGTGGACATAGCTGGTGGTTTTTTGTTTTTTTTTTTTTTTTTTTTTGGGCCCTGAACTCACAGTGGTCGGTCTGAGAATTTAAGAGGGGGAATTATGCGAAATGATAAAACGGGAATGAGGAGGGAGAGAGAGAGCGAGTGCTCCCTTCGGACGAAGCAAACGCATTCCGGGGGCCTTATTTCGCATCCGCTTTGCTCAGATCTCCCCCTAATCCCTCCCTCTTGAACCTTAGTCCAGCGCAATCTGCGTGCCAACAGATTAACACAAAAGAGAGAGAATTCAGCCCGGCCGAGGACCCGACAGTGATCTCGCAAAAGATACCTCGCCGGGCTTAAAAAATCCCGATTAAGTCCACAGATATGCAGCCTTAGACCTCCCCTCCTCCCCTCTTAGGGCGCATTATTAGCATTAGCGCAACGTGTTTTATTTATATATTTATTTGATTTTTTTTTTTAAAAAGAGATAATACTGGCGGTCAGCTTGAGTGTCACAAAATCTGCCTTGGGTGGTTTAGGGAGGGATGAGATCGCATCCCCGGCTAGAGGGAGAATGAGGAGTAATCCATATTATATGACGCGCAAAAAAAAAAAAAAAAGCCGGGGAATTATTTAAGAAGCCCTTTGTTGTATTCCTTTTGGAAGGGATGAGCGAGGGTGGCGATCGGGATGAGGTGGAGGGAGGGGGCGGGGGGGCTATTCTGCTCCAGATTATGCGATTTCAATTAAGAGGCTAAAGATGGACGACGGGAGGATTGCGATGTCGGTTTTTAAAAGGACATGAAAAAAGATCAGGGGAGAGACGATGACGGCTGAAATGCGGGCTCGGTCCAATTAAACGGGAAGGCGCTACAAGTATTTGGGGAGATTTGAGAGCTGTTGTAATATTTCCTTCTGTTCTTTACGGCCGTAAAGAAACATTGAGTTGAAAAATGCAATCGTCAAAATTTGACGGCGTTCGTATGAAAGCTTCCTTTAGTGTCTTTTTAGTATCTCATTTCAGTTCCTTAGCCTAGTTGCTTTGTTTACGCAACTCAACCACATCTCATTTCTGTCTCTCATTGCCTGAGCACGGTTGCTTTATGTCACAGGTGTCAAATCCAAGGCCCCGGGGGCCAGATGCGGCCCGCCACATCATTTTATATGGCCCACGAAAGAAAATCATGTGTGTGAACTTGCATGATCCTTGCTAAAATCTGGACCGAAATGTCAAATTGTCATGTGTAACAAATGACGTTGAGGTTTTGCAATCATTCGCTTACCCTGTTGACACTCACTTCCACAATAATGGAACAAACAACAACACGTCACAAGGAAAGCAGTGACAGCTCTGATGAAGGCTGAAGTGAGAGCCGAAACTGTCAGCCAAGTAAGAGTTGAAGACAAACTTGACCAAATAAGACCATTGCCTGGAAAAAAAAGAACCTTTCAACCTAATTGAACAAACAAATAGTTGATTTCAAAACTAGTAATCCATCAATTTTTTTTTTTGCGTCCAATTTATTCGGTTTCACTGTGGTAAAGGCCCGCTGAGGGAAAATGTAACTCCAAAGTGGCCCGCGGCAAAAACGAGTTTGACACCCCTGCTTTATGTACCCTTTCGACTGAAACATGTCCGCGGAACACTTGTTGCATTTACACACGCTGTCCACTTAACCGAGTACAGTTGCCTGATTTACGTACTTGGTTAAGCTAGCTACGCCTTAGCCAAGCTTCCTCGTTTAGTCGACGTACCTCGTCAACTGAACCGTAGGTTACCGTTGCCGTCACCTTTTCCCAAATGTACGTCAACGAGGGCATTGCGCAAGCTAGAAAACGTAGCTGTTAAGGGGCGGGCATTCTCGAGCGTGGTTTAAATAGCCTCATGCTAGCTTAGCTTAAAGATGTACCTGACAAAGATTTACCTTCGATTGAATCACATCAACGCTATCGAGAAAAGGAAGCAGGACGATGGAATCGTAGTGAGCAAATCTCGAGATTTAAAACACCCCCATTCCCATCCCAAATAATCAACAAAAAAACATTTCGACAGCGCAAGATCGGATAAGAACCGCCCTCAATTTGCACCTCGAACAACAAACTTGCCAAACTCCTTTTCCCCCCTTTCGCTATTGTGTTTTCCGGCATTTGGGAGTGAGTCGGGGAGAGCTCGCAGTGTTCCCGCGGCGACAGACCGCGGCCCCTCTCTGCCGTGCTCAAGGGCCCTTGAGGCGGCCATTATCTGGACGCCCGCCTCGCCGAGGCATATGGGTAATTACTGAGCTAATAGAGTGATGGAGGGAGAGGCAGAGGCAGGAGCCTCGGCCAATTAGATGATGCATTAGCGCTCTGTCTTTTGTAAGCACCTAATGTGTGCGGAAAAGGACGGGGTTGGGTAGAGAAAACGTGTCATTTCTGAAGGGTCGGGATCCTTGAGCAAATGCAAACAGTCGCTCTCGCTGGCGAGCTCGCGCACGCACGGGCGAGATACGGCCGGCATGAAAACATCCAGAAGCTGCGAGCCACATTTGCCACAATTACGGGGCGAAATGTAGCAAATCACAGATGCAAACACACACACTCGCACACACACGTACCGATTACCGCGCTTTGTTTTGCTCTTTCTCGAAAGTGTCTGAAGTGTGTAAAGTCATAATTATTGCACACGTGCGCACACACACACACACACACACACACACACACATAAACAGCCCAAATGCAGATGAGTCCAATAAATGAGGAGACCCTGCCCAGTCCATTGAGGTCTGCTATGAGAATCCACTCCATCAATTACACTAAAGAGGCCCGCCTAATGACGGCCACAGCTGTAATCACACTCAGCTGAAGCATTTTACACCCCTTATCCTCTTTTTGTTTTCATCTATTATCATTCAGCCCACGGAAGGAGGAAGAAAAAAAAAAAAAAGACCGTTTCTAAAAATCTGAAGCAGTGCATTGAACGTGATTTTTTTGTTGTCGTTGTTGTCAGGCACTTTGGTGAACGGGCGCATTGGCGGCCGCGGCTCAGAGTTTGGGCTTCTTCTGTCGAGATTGAAGAGTTTGAACGGTGAAATATGTTTGAGCTAACGTGTTGGCGTGTCGGAATATATTCGGAGGTGTACGTGACAACAGGGGGCAGGGTTTGGTTTTTTTCATCTCAAAAACCTCCGCAGTTCAAAAATCATCAGCTCCTGTTTATTTGTGTTTTGTCCAGCGTTCATCGCAATAAATCGAAACGGTAGCCGTCATGATCAAACTAAAGCCTTATTATCGGGGCTATCGTACCAAAACACCGACATGGTCAGAAGGGCCTGAGCCACTTTTGTTTCATTCTCACTCTTTGCGATGTTTTTGACTGTCGGGGTTTTTGACCTTGCTTTTACAGAGTGACAATGAGTGAATTTGGAGGACAGTTTAATTTTTTTGTTTTTTTTTTAAGTCGACTGTCGGCTAAAAAGACAAAAAAAAAATTAATTTCCCCCCCCCCCTTCGATCCCAAGTGGATTGATCTCGCGGTTCAAAAACATCGCCAAGCCGGATCACCTTGAGGAGCTTGGCTTGAGGCAAAAAATGAAACGCCACGAAATATGTTTTTAAAGACCGGTTGAAAGGCCGAGCCGACTGCTGAGCATGACCGCCGTCGCCCAGCAAGACTCCTGCCACGCGCGAGCATTTTGAAGTATCGCCATTGAAGATGCCGCGCTTGAGCTTTGTGGAGGTTGAGGGAAACGTAGGTGTTAAAACTGCCGGGGACTCATTTGTGATTATTTCCCTCCCCGAGGGCAAATGTCATCATTTCGGTCATTAGGAAGGTGAACGTACAAGCCAAGCGCGAGCAAGCGAGTCAGTGTGTGTGATAGGAAGATTTACATACTTAGCCTTAAGCCTGCAATTCTGTGTAAATACTGCTTGGCAAACAGGAAGCTTTTTTTTTAGGGGGGGCGGGGCGGAGGGGGTTGTGGCTGGTTGTTTTTGATTACAAACTGCAAAGTTAGCAAAAATATTCACAAGGTGCGTATGAGGAAAAGACTTTGATAAAAGTAGAACTACAGACAGTGGCGCCTGGTCAATAGCTGGCGATGGGGCACCGCCCCACCACTGACGATCGTCGCCGCATTTCTTTCCCTACAAATGAAAAAATTAATAGAATTAAAAAAAAGCCTTTCAAGTATATGTATATCTATACTTAGATTAGCAGGTAAACAGTCCACAGTTTGCGACGAGTGAAGTTTTCTCATTCTTCTCTGTTGTCAAATTTCATGACATACCGTATTTTACGGATTATAAATCGCAGGTTTTGTTTTTTTTCATAGTTTGGGGTGCGATTTATACTCTGGAGCGATTTATGTGTGACATGATTAACACATTATTGTAACATTTTACATGTTATTTTCACATTAAATCGCAAGAGGGCGTTCTTGATAAATCGACGATGAGTGTGACGTAAGCGATGAAGCAGAAGAGCCGCATCTTTTACCTCCGGAGTTGGCGGAGTTGGAGTGACACTGATGGTTTGGTAAACTCGTTAGCATGTTCTTGATGCTGTGGTTATCTGAATAACTAATATATGTTATCTGAATAACGAATAATATGTTACGTGAACATACGAGGCACGTTCTCAGTTCGTTGTTTATGCATCATGTACCGTTAGCATATCGTGCTTATTCAGTCTCTTGTTCTCGATTTTATTTTTATCTTAAATTGCCTTTCAAGATGACATGTCTGTTCTTGTTGTCGGATTTTATCAAATAAATTTGTCCCCAAAAATGCGACTTATATGTTTTGTTTTTTCTTCTTAATTATGCATTTTATGGCTGGTGCGATTTATACTCCAGAGCGATTTATAATCCGGTACATCAAATATCTTTGACAAAGGTGAAGCGCAACATGACGACGGCTTGAATTTTGAAAAAAAGGTAACTTGTATCTCAAGGCATCGTTTTTTTTTTTTTTTTTTTTAACTTTAAGTTTAACTTCGATTTACTTCATTACTTCCCACCACTGACAAACGAGGGCTGGACACAAAACACATACTAATGCATGACCCGGCTCTCAAGTCTCACCTCCTGCCACAGAGAAGCACAGTTCTCAAGTACAGCCAACCTGCT
>NW_017805282.1:1362293-1381410 GCF_001891065.2 Hippocampus comes | reverse complement strand
ATCATTTACCACCCACCCTCCCTTATATTCTCCACACTCACACGAAGCATCCTGCCATCCTCCGGACAGAATGTGGTCTTTTTTCTTCTTTTTTTTTAGTTCTGGTGGGCCAGGGGGGGTGGGGGGCGGGGGGGGGTGTTCAGTGTCTGTGGAGGTGGGACTCAAGGGCCCTTCAGACGTCTACCGAGAAAGAGTACACGGGTGGGAAAATGACGGATAGAAGCGGAGAAGTTCTCGAAGTAAAAGGACGCTAAAGTAGAGCCCCGAGGGTGACGGCCGCGGTTAGCGTGTGAAGCGCCGTCATTCTCTGTCATGCTAATCCCGCCGGCCGCGTCGCTTTGTTGTGTCGGACGGCTGTCTGGCCGCGTCGCGCCTCCTTTGCTCCCTTTTTGGAGTGGCCGATCAGAGGGACGGAGAGTGGTAGGGCGGTAAACAGAGCTGTTGACTAAAAGGATTCCATTTGAATAACTAATACGCGGATAGCATTAGCATACGTTCATCATTGTCTTCCAGCCGTTGTGGCTCGCTGGCGTAATCTCGCAGACACAAATCAAACATCGAGGAATCGATTTATCGCAGCAATCCGCATCCAGGACACACGCAAACAAAGAAAAAAAAAACTGAAAAATTGGCGCGATTGAATTTGAGCCTAAGGCGCATGGCTTCACATTTTTTTCGGCAGCAATCAAAGATACTGCCGAGAACCCGGCGAGCCGTTTCCACCAGCCGCTTGATTACTTTATTGCGGCGAAATCTTGGACGGGATAAGAAATTGCTGGTGCGAACTGCGCCAGAATTTTTGGGGGGAGGTAGGGAAGCTCTCATGTCTCAGTTGTTGTGCATAGAGAAGAGGAGTTGGGAAAGGGGGCGGGAGGGTGGGGGGGGGGTCTCCTCTTGTGTGTTTATCCACAGTAATCAGGAGTCTGTGAAGCAGGAGAAGAGGTTTTTGGCAGTGGGAAACCCTGCCACGGTAGAGAGGAACGAAGAGCAACGTGCCAAGCCTGGCACTCGCGACCGTTTCCAAGCAGCAACCTTTCGGATTGAGTCGAAACTTTCACCTTGCAATCTCTGACACCGAGCTGGACTTTGCAGCATTGCAACAAGGAAGGTCGGGGGTACGAAGGGGCACAAAAGAAGGTACAGCAACATAAGAGGACACTGAGGGAGAATTTCTGCAAACGTCAAAACGACAAGCCTCCGCCATCTGCTTTGGAGGCCGACCAATAATCTTGACACACTTCAGCAATCCCACAATCCCTTGCGCCACAAGCGTTTCAGGCACCCTATTCAGTCTTCCCGGCGCCCCTGGACTCTCTATGTGTGATTTCTCCCTTCTCGCACCTCCTCAATTAAGTCATTAATTCCTTTCTTCGCTCCCTTTTTTAATGACTGCCGAGGCACAAACAAACCCCGGTTGCTTCTTTTTGAGGCCTGTGATTGGGTATAATTGCTGGTCGGGCCAAAACCAAAAATGGGGGGGGGGGGGGGGGGGGGGGGGTGCACAGGAGAGAGAACTGGAGGGGAGGCAGGATGAAGCTCTTAATGTGAGCGGGAACTGGTTTGACAAATACGGTGAATTTCATAGACGATGCCCCTGACTTGAAGAGTCACGACCCGTCATCGTGATTTTGGATTTCGACCGTCTTGCGTTCTTCGGCCATGGTGATGACAGTTCTGGCCTTTCGTCCGCAGGTCATACTCGAAGATTCAGGACTTGTCATGGGTGATGACATTCCCTGGCAAGTCTGATCTGGTTGGTCTCATCATCCCCACCCGTATTTTCCGCACTATAAGGCGCACCTAAAAGCATTCAATTTTCTCAAAAGCCGACAGTGCGCTTTATAATCTCATCAGCCTTATATATGGATCAATTCTGACTTCTTGGATGTTCTGTAAAGCGTTTTGTTACAGCTGCAGCGGTTGTGAAAGCTCTATATAAATAAAACGGTATTGTATTGTATTGTATTCCCTTTAGCGTAGCCCCATCTAGTGGATGCATAACGCATCTGCAGCTACTATTGTAGCTTCTATTCCATGTGCCTTATAACGCGGTGCACCCGATATATGAAAACTGTTTTATTCACTGAAGGTGCGCCTTATACTTCAAAGCGCCTTGTAGTTCAGAAAATAACGGTACTTATATTCTAGACTTGTTATTCTTATTTGATTGCGTGTGAACTGGATCCGAGCTCGGAGTTTTTGGGTCTCTCTATGTCACAGATCACAGATGGGTCCAGAACATATCACTGCCATAAACGGGAATGCAATATACGTCACAGGTGTCGGAATCGCACTCCGTCGTAAACCTAGGCCCCCCTTGTAATACAGTCCGGAATTCTCACGTTGTGTTCAGTAAATTCTTCTTCCTCATTCTTCTTCATCGCTGGCTCACCGCACACAAAACGCATATGTTGGCCAAAACATCAAGAAATGGCGCCGTCGCCCATTCCCGAGCAAGAAGGGAGTCCAACATTCCACCCTATAATCAGTCTGATTGTGCATTATGTGACCATCTGCAAAAGGGCGTTGTGGGGACTCGGCAGAGGGGCCGGTGCCGGACGAGCTGAGGGAATTAGATAGTCTTTAATAACACATTTTGGGGATAAATGCTTCTTTTCGTTTTTTTTTTTTTTAATAGTCACAGATTGCTCCATTTGTCGATGTGGAGATGTCCAAACGGGGCGAGAGGAACATTGGACAGATAGAGAAAATCTCCAGATTAGAGATTAGCCCTGCTAGCAGATTTAAAACGGGGTGTCTGGTGCCACGCCAGGCTGCTCAGGCATCTATCAGGCTTCTGCTGGCCGGGCCTGCCAATGGCCAATTCTAAGTAGATCACTCAAGCCTTACCGGGGGGGGGTTATCGCCGTTATCTCCTGACGGCTTTTGCCTGCCTTTTACTCCTTTCCAGTTGTCTCTCGCTGACTTTGGGGTTCAAACTGTGGACCAAGGACTTCCTGGATGGAGCTCGAGATGTAAAACCCCAAAGTCCACCCCCCCACCCCCCTGCCAAATATGTCCAGGCCAGCCGCGATCTTTGAGCGTTTTTAAGCAGTTTTCGCGGTTGTAGTTAATGCCCATTTGAACAGGAGTGTAAGTAATCTGCTGTAATCGGCACGTTCGCCCAAACACGCAGGCAAATGTACGCAATGGGAAGCAACGTGTCAAAAATAACTATCACACACTGTTGTGGCGAAAATCCCGCCGCAACACAGTTGGGGGGCCGGGAAAAAAAAAAAAAAAAAGGTTGAAGCGCGATCCGCGTCAACTTCTCGGCCATTTGGATATTTTTAATCAGGTTTGTAATATGTTTAACAGACATTTGGGGCATCTGTTGACTTGCTAAAGCTCATAAGCGTACGAGCTTATTGTCAACAGCTGGACACTCTCGGGCGTCTGTGACTCAAACACGTCTTTTTTTGTTTTTTTTTTTGTTATTCTGTTTAAAACAATAAATAGAAATACTGCCGGTTTGACTTTGCGTGACATGTGACAACGTAGACCCCCCCGTCATAAACTTGACTTGTTTCTGTTTTGGATCAAGAACAAAGGACGGATGGAAGTTTCCGTCATGCTAACATGAACCTTTTGAGGGACAGCGGTTACTACAGTGGACAGCTTATCATGTTATCAGGTTACGGGGGTGCATGAAAGGGTTAAAATCTTCGATTAGTGGTTTGGATTACAAGCTGATCTGATTAGATGCGATAAATCCACGTTAAGTTGGATTTCTTTCATATACGTACTCAAATTCTGAACAATAAACTTTCAAATGTACTGAGAATTAAAATTTGTAATGGTTGAAAGGTTTGTGAAACGATATTTAATGTCTGCACATTACTTTACAGAACATTTAAAATACTACGTCCAAGAAATCAGAATATTGATCCATATATAAGGCGCATCGGATTATAAGGCGCACCGTCGGCTTTTGAGAAAATTGAATGCTTTTTGGTGCGCCTTATAATGCGGAAAATACGGTACCCACTGTTTCATTTATTTGAAAAAGTCAAATTAATTGAAAAAGTATTTTCCCAAAAAAATAAAAATAAACAATCAGTCTGAATATGGATCATGTCTGGGTGAAACTGATTGGATGGAGGCGGCGCTGTGAAGGGCGGGGCACAGCGTGAAAAGACGTCAGGTGCTACCATGAGAGATCACATCTTTCATTTTTCTGTCCATCTGCCCGCCACGGAGCTTGCTCGCCTCGTGCCACTTGGCTATCTTTTTTCCTCATCAGCCGCCACAAAAGACCCCCAGATCCAATCACGGGATTCAAACCCGGGCCAAGACCGCAACAACGGGAGCCAAGGAAGAAGGCGGCAGAATCAACAGCCCATTCTCTCAAGATCACAAACACACACACACAAATTAATAGCGCGCGACATTCGGAAATGTGGGGAAGGGATGACGACTTCCTCCAGAAAGTCCAAAATGGAACGAGAGAAATGGACCGTTCCACATGGCGGCTTTTTCCAACAGGCCAAGGTGTCAGAGTGGAAAGACGAGGGCAGAAAAATACTTCAAACGCAGCACACATTCCTTCTCGCACACGCACACCTCGAGTCGGCGTTAATTGCGTGAGAGCAGGTCATCAGCGGCAGTGCATTAGAATAATGGAAATAGATGGCGGAGACCTACGGAGGGCATCCACACTGTTTGTGTATGGCCCGACAATTATGTCATTATCGCCATTGGCGAATTGCCGTGTGGCGTGTGTGTGTGTGTGTGTGTGTTTGTGTGACACTGTGGCAAACTTGAAGTCTACATCTTAACTTGGACTTTAGTGCCATGAAGTAATCTTTTTTTTTTTGCTTCTGAGTAGGGTTGCGTGACAATAATCTAGCTGAGATGGGACAAAGGCACAGATTTAGCTATACAGTCAAACCTCGGTTTTCGTCCATAATCCGTTCCAGAAGGCTGTTTGAAAACCGAAATTGTTCGAAAACCGGAACCACGCTCTTTTTAAAATAAAAATGTTAACACGTCTGCTCACAATGGAAAGCAACAAGAGGAAGCATCACTTCCTCGTGTAAGGAAGGCGAGAGGAGTCAAATGGTGCATTCAAGTGTGCTCAGTTCATTCGAGAACCGAAATTTGTTCGTCATCCGAGGCATAAAAAAACTCGAACTTTTTGGTTGAAAACCGAATTGGTTGAGAGCCGAGACGTTCGAAAACCGAGGTTTGACTGTGCATGTACGTGTACATGTTTGTATGTATGTGTGTACATGTGCATATGTGTATATGTAAATGTGTGTGTGTGTGTGTGTGTGTATATGCGCATATTTATGTATACGTGCATATGTATGTATATGTGTAAATGTGTATGTATGTATGTGTTGTATGTGTGCACGTGTGTGTGTGTGTGTGTGTGTGTGTGTGTGTGTGTGTGTGTGTGTGTGTGTGTGTGCGTCAGTGTGTGTGCACTTCAAGTTGCATTTTATGTATGAAAAGTGTTATATAAATAAAGTTTGATTGATATCCAAGTGGTGCCGTGCAAGAAACGGCTTCACACAAGAAAGCAACCAATAAAAGATAAAAGTTCACACACACACACACACACACACACGCACACACATACACAAAACAGTATTGTGATAGAAATACATAAAACATCAAACAAGTAGTGAGCATAATGTAAATGTAGCTCGTTACGAATTAACTCCGGGTTGGACGCCAAAAATCACGGTTCGCTCATACATTGGTTTGTTTTCTGATGGCACTTGAGTACATAAAGCACAAAAAGGTCCGTTTTGTTTCGAATTGAGACCACCACCCCGCAGCCCATGTTCGGGAATTCCCATTTTGTCCAAGCCCATCACCATTTGACCCCAGCGGGCTATTTGGGGATCCAGACAGGGCCTTCCGCTCGCTTCCATTCTGCACAAAAGGAACAGACGAGGGGAAAATAGTAAAATGTCCACTTTCCTCCTTCCTATGGTTGCCCCCTTCCATATCTAAAATGAGTGAGGCCTTTCAAAGAGTGGCAGGACCTCGTGAGGGCCCGCAGACTTAAGAAAACACGGCAAAGAGCACACGGGGAAGAACTTAGTCCCCCCTCAAATGAGTGTCCGGCGTATCCGTTGTACATGGCAGACACTTCCTGTATTTAATACGGACAAGGGGAGACCACCCGCTGGGGGAAAAAAAAAAAAGTTTTTACCGACGAAAATCTCATCAGGAGAATTTATGGAGGATAAGTGCAATTTCATTTTGTAACATAAGGCTTGAAATAACAAATTTCTTTGAGGAGCTTTTTTTTTGCTCATCGTACGACTTCCTTCGAGGAGCAACTTTGTAATTTTGAGGAGCAATTTTTGGCAAGTTGATCACTTTCAAGCACAGCGCCCACGACGGTGGACAGCTTATCATGTTATCGGGTTACAGGTTATCATTATTGGTGCAGGAATGGGTTAAACCAGTGGTGTCAAACATACGGACCGCGGGCCGGAACCGGGCCCCAAGGAGGTTCGATCAGGCCCGCAGGATCATTTAAAAGTGAACAAATACACAAAAGACACGGAATGAATATTATTAAAAAGGTGCAATTCATGGAGTATCCGCTAGGGGAAACACTGTTTTGATCAAAGTAGAAGACAACAGCAGTCTCAGTCTGTCACTGAGACAGACCCAACACAGCAGACGCTATCATGTGAATACTTTACACATTTAATAGCACTCTCCTTAGTTTGTAAAGTGTAGGCAGGGATTAAATTTAGATCTCCCCCCCCAAAAAAAACTGATATTTGCCGTAACTTACTTATTACTCATCAACAGAAGGAACACAGGCGTATTCAGGCCACTTTGAAAAGCGAACGGAAATCTAGCGCAGTACTTAATTTAATGGAGGCTGCCGGGGTGTAAATTAAAAATAGAAGTAGCGCAGCGCACGGACAACAAGAGGCCATTGAAAAGCATCAGTGGAGTCTTCAGAGTTAGCGCCGGTGTCACGAATGTTGGACAACAAGCATTTATCTCACCGGTAGGCGCCATTGTGCAGGGAAAAGGTGCGAGGTCTTTTATTTTTCTGTGAAACCTCTTAGCGGTCCATAATCAGCAGTGATAATGCGTCTCATTCTATGCTAATGTGTGTGTTTTATAGCAATCAGGCGACAGGTGACGATGGCGCGCGCCACGAGAGATGTCGGCGAGCGCCGAAGTGTGGACGCAAGGCACCATTAGTGACTTCCCAGGTCCTCTTCAGGAACACAATGGGCGGCAAAATTGCTTTAATGGGAAAAAAGGGCTAATATGAGACGCGCGCGCACACACACCGCCTTAGCAAATCACTCAAGCCGTCGAGAGGTTGGCGGGAGAGAGGGAGAATATGATCACTTACACTTGAAAAAATAGACACGGAGAAGAGAAAAATAGACGGTGAGGAGCCAGTCGCTGCTGCTCTCCTTCCACTTTACTTCCTCCCACTAGAGTCAGTAGTTTTCCAAAACACGAGCACGTTGGCGCACAATACGGCCCGCCGGTTTATTTACGAGCGGGTCCCGCTTGTTCCTTAAACACGCCGGGGGTCATTTGCAACAATAACAAAACAGCGTGAAATGACAAAAAATGACTTTATCGCTCACAATTGCGTTTGGACGGTTAACCAATTCGCTTTGCCTGCAAGAGTCCGTTTTAGAGTGCCTCGTTGTTGGCAGTGAGTGCGCGTAAGTCACAGTGAGAACGATGGAAGAGCATGGAGGGAAATTATTATTATTTTTATTTTTATTATTATATATATTTTTTTTAAGTCAGTCTTGACCGCCAGCGTATAGAGCAGGGCTTAGGACTTTAGAGCGCCTCGTTGTCGCAACAGCCCACTGGGATATATTCCAGTCATGGGAGCCTTTAAGCGGATATATTTTCATTCTTTAAACGTGTAGGAAAAAGAAAGATGCTCGGCGAAATAGCGTCTATTTTTCCAGCTTGCAGAAGTGGCCTTTGATTGACAGCTGACAGTTGAGCAGCGGGTGCGGTGGCAGAGCAGAAAACAGCTTCATTTCTTTCTCATTTTTAAAGCCTCATTTTACCTAATTTGCGATTGTTTTTTTTTTTCTTACTCATTCACATTCGACGGGGTTGTCTTCTGTGGCGTGTCACGTTCAGAAGCCATATTTGTCTTCACTTTACAGTGACTTTAAGCCATTACGGAGAGACAAAAAAAAATTCCGAAACACCACTGCCGAGTATTAGCATGTGATAAATAAACGTCACGTTGTCTCCTCTGTCAGACAACACGCGTCGCTCGCTAGCTCTTTAAAACAGCCTCCTCCGTTCCCTCCAGCAAAGGCCGCAGAGGCCTGCAGCATCTGTTTGACCGCAGGCCATGCCACAAGGTGGCGGGACTCCGACGATCCTTGGCGCTCCCTCAAGATCGCGACACCTACCCCCCCACCCCCCCTCCCATCTCGCCTTCCATCGCTACTTTGAAACGCGTCAGTTAGACATCGTCACCCATTCCTGCACCCACCCCCGGATCAGCCGAGTCCCCACCTGCTTCCCCTCCGTGTCCCGATCCCCCAAACGGGAACATCATCACTTCTGTCGAATGACTGTCAAAATGGATGAGACGTCAACTCGTTCGCCTTCCTCTGAACCTCCCATTTTTGTAACCCCTCGAGGGAGACGGTGTCGTCTGACTGAGCCGGCCGGGTGTGTGTGTGTGTGTGTGTGTGTGTGTGTGTCGGAAGACCCGGCGCCTCCAAGGAACAGACAGATTAGCGGTTGGCTTCTTTGCTCCCAGCGCGACATTCCCGGGAAGGTCTCCTAAACAGGCGTCACATTTCCCTCCGGGTGGCCGGCGGCAAAGCCACCATAACCCCCCCCGTACCCACCCCTTAAAAAAAAAGACAAGATGAGAAACGGATCCGCTGGCGCTCTCTTGTTCACCTTCTGCACTGATGTTATTTGCACTTCTCGTGGAAGCTCCAAGGTCGATCGCGATATTGGTTGTTTGAATTTGGAATTTGGAAAGGATCCATTAGCGTCTGTCCTTGTGCTGCTTGACATTTTTCTCATCACAAAAATATATATATATATATTTTTTTTTTTTGGGGGGGGGGGGTGTTTTCTGCTCAGAAACCAGTCAGTATTTTCTTTTTTAGATTTTTTTTTTTTTTTTTTGTGTAATGAGCACCACATTATTATTATTATTATGATTATTATTATTATTATCTAAGCATAAATGTGGAAAAAAACTGAGAAAATCAATTGGACACCATAGCCCATATCTCTGTAAATGGCACGAACATCAAGCAGGTCTCCTCTTACAAATACTTGGGGATTTATACGGATAGCAGGCTTAACTGGCAGACACGTGTATCAAATGTCTGTTCGAGGATCCATCAGCGCCTTCATTTCTTGCGACGTCTGAGAATAGTTGGAGTTGGCAGAAGCATTTTGTTGGTCTTTTAGAGAGTAACCATTGAGTCAACAATTGGTTCGGGAACCTAACTGTTCAATCGAAAGCTCAGATAACCAGCTTTGGTTAAGATAAGATAAGATAAGATAAGAAAACCTGACAGCAGGGAAGGGAATCGGGCAGGCGTCACCCCCCCTGCTCCCCCAGGACACACCTGTATATGTCCAGTCCGTTATTCAACAGGCCAACAACATTTCAGACAATCCTTCCCATGTGCTGCACTCCCAATTCGGGCTCCTAAACTCAGGAAGGAGGTCTTAGGACTCTTCTCTGCAAATTAAACCGATATAAAAACTGATTCATACCGCAGGCTATCAGCGACAAACAATTAGAGGGAGGCAGATAGACAAGCAAGAGGACATGAGGGCAATGTGGGGGGGTGTGCATATGCCTGTAATGTCTTGTCCAAAGCGCGTAGAGTATATATTGTCCTGTATTGTGTGTATTGTCCAATGTATGTTGTGTAGTGTTTGTGGTATGTATTGCTCAATGCATGTAGCTGCACGGAGAGACCAAAGAAAAGTCCAATTCATTCATCCATCCATCCGTTTTCCGATCCGCTTTATCCCCACAAGGGGGTTGCTGGAGCCTATCCCAGCCGTCTTCGGGCAGTAGGCGAGGGACACCCTGAACCGGTTGCCAGCCAATCGCAGGGCACACAGAGACCAACAACCATCCGCGCTCACACTCAAACCTCGGGACAATTTAGAGCGTTCAATCAATCAGGCTGCCATGTATGTTTTTGGAATGTGGGAGGAAACCGGAGTACCCGGAGAAAACCCACGCAGGGGAGAACATGCAAACTCCACACAGGGAGCCCGTAGCTGGAATTGAACCCTGTACCTCTGCACTGTGAGGTCGACGCGCGAACCACTGGACCACCGGGCCACCTACGTCAAATTCAATTCCAATTTTTTTTTTCCCCACTTGCATTCACAATGCATTGAAAAAGTAGGTTTGGAGAAGTTCAATCATGTTTAACCCTTTCATGCACCCTGAAACCTGCTAAGATGTCCACTGTAGTGACCGCTGTCCCTGAAAGGGTTAAAGTAATGGGTGAACTATTTTAAAAATGTACGTCACAGATGTACACATAGTGTGGGCGTGTCTGGAATGTATGCATGACTTTACTGGGCAGCCAGGACAGAAGTGTACCCAGAAAAAGCCAAAGTCAACCAGCTAATTGCGATTTTAAAATCTTCCACTTCGCGGCCTTGCCCTTGAGGTGTTTGTTTGTTGGCGCAACAGCCGCTGAGGCCTCTTCCACCAAAGGCCTGGCGAGAAGACCACAAAGGCCCAAAAGGGGACACCCTCATGGGGAGAGTGCGGGGGGGGTCTTATAATAGAGCGGGGATTCGGCAGGCTAACAAGCGGAGCCGCAGAAGGTACGCGCAGCCGAGCGTGAGCAAAGCGTTGAGACAGCGCGGCTCCGCAGAGACGAGCGGCCAGCTAATGCCGCGTTAGCGAGCCGCTGACGGCGTGCCTGCGTGCCGGCGCGTCGCCCTTCCACACGGATCACGACGGCCGACAGCGCAACGAAAGGAGACACCTCAGGTCTCGGAGGGAGGTATTCGTGGTGACACGTCTTTTGGCCACCGGTTGGGACTCCTTTAGCATCTGAGCCTCTCGTTTGGTGACTCACGCGGCGGGCCCGCTCGGAAACGAGGGGGCTGGAAATTGGATGTGGCGGGGAAGGTGAGGTAGAACAACGCTCAGAGCAGAAACCATAACGGACATTTCCAGTCGAGGTGTACGGGGTGGGGGTAGCAGAAGGGGCCCTTCACGGAGCAAGGCACCTTGGGTAATCTGACTTGAAGTTCAGTTTATGGGATATTAAGTCACGCTACGTCCCTGGCGACTGTACTTCTGTCTTCTTGAATGAACAAATCACATTTGTGAGATATTATTGAAATGTCACGGTGACAACTTTTTTTTTTTTAAACATAAATTCAACTGTTGCGCATCGAAATGGTGGCAGTTGTTGGTTCGCATGACACTACAACAGCTCTCCCCCCCTCTCCTCCAAAAATCCTCTTTGGCCGATAATGAAAATTTCCCCCAGGAGATAAAAGGAAAAAAAAAAATTAGACAGCTTAGATTATGGGGAGCTGAAAATATGCCATCATGGAACCCTTCAGTACTTAACTCATTCACTCCCAAAGACGTTTTTCAACGTCTTTTCAGACTTGGTCTAGAATTGGCTGGTACCGAATGAGTTTTAAGTGCATGGAACCCAATTGACCCCAGATGAGAAACTGGAAATAGATTCAAGTTCCACGGCGCGACTAAGTAGCCGCCTAAGGCACATTTTATCCTCGTTAAATGTCATATGTGTATTTAAAAAAGAAAAATAATAAATCATCATAGCATACCTTAACTTTTGCCGAAAGAACAAAGTTTCAAGGCCGGACGCTCTGGACTGTGAAGCAAACGTACAATCCACATGCGACACCGTGTCGCCCAAGCCCTGATTGGACAGAAAGCAGAGCCCCATGTTTCAGTCATCACAGTAAAAAAAAAAAAAATTTAAAAAGCACTGCAGTGCTTACCTGCATGGAGAAATTCTGTTTACGCTGTCGTGTCGAATGCGTGTGCGTAAGCAAGTAGCAAGGTTATGCGTGTAGAGAGTTGCGAGTGTAATGAAGAGGCATTGTGTCTCTTTATAATGACATCATGGCTCTGACAGAAGCTGGAGAAGATGCCCGAGGATTCTCCGAGCGGAACTTTTCAGCTTGGCGCAGGAGTGTGTGGGTGCATGTGTGTGTGTGTGTGTGTGTGTCTGCCTGGGCTACAGGAGTCCTCCTGGGCTTTGTGAGCTCTAAAGTCAAAGCGTCAAAGACAAAAACAAAACTTGACCACAAGCAATATGAAACAGAGGGCAGGCCATTTGGCTGCTGCCTGTGTGCTAAAGTAATGCGTGCATGTGTGTGATTAGAAGAGGAGAGCCGGGTGGGAAAAGACAACAGAGTGGGGTTGGGGGAGGATGGGGAGGGGCGAGGGGGGGGTAGAGCGGTCCAGGAAGTTGGAGGAATATGTGAGGGGGTCAACTCGGCCCGCAAGCTCCAGGGGAGAGACGCTCTGAGGGCTCACCGTGGGAAGTGTTGCATCATGGGAGTCCTTGGCGTGTCCTCTCCGTCTTGCCTGTGAGCAGACGGAGCCTTCCCGGCGGCAAAGACACTCGCACAAACACGCGCGTGTGCACCTTGGCTCACTGCAGCCTACAATTGTCAAAACAGCAAAAAGTGAGCAACGGTCGAATCAGTGAATGTGAATTCTGAGGGGGACGGGGGGAAAAAGTATACAAGCCACAGCATTGGGGTCAAAAGTTTTGGACTTGTGGGGAAAAAAAAATCTTGAATTTTGAAAAATAGAACAATGGACGGTGGTACCTCGACTTACGAACGTCTCTTCATACGAAATGTTCAAGTTTCAAAACACCTCAACAGGAAAATGTGACGAAAGAAATGTCAAGATACGAAAGGTAAAAATACAGTTTGGGCTGCTACTCGGAGTTCTGAGTTTCCTGAATGCAACATACTTGTAGCTGCTCTGCCATTGGCTATTACCTAGTATCATCCTGGCATCCCATTGGCTAAGAGGGACCTCTACCGTTCGTGTCTATATGTGTAGATAGAGAGATATGTGTCTATACAGCGTCCTCGTCATTCGCCCCTCGGGCCGTGAGGCGTTCTGGTAGTGTTACGTAAATGTCAATCACGTAGAAAAAGTTTTCACCAGTCGGGCGATCGCTCACTCGGCTGATGTCTGCCTTGGACGTTTTCGAAGGATTGTTAAAAGCCGATGAAAGCCAACGTCCTTGGATCAGTTCTTTACAAAGCACCAGTCAAAAACCACTTCTGAGAGAGAACGTGAACTAAAGAGGGCCAAAAATTCGATGAAGATGCAGTTAAAAGTTAAATGAAAATCATTTTTATTCTTTACTCAATTCTTTGTTTTTTTACATTATGCACAACATTCATTTATTGTGCAATAATCTAAATGTGACATGTATTTGTTACATATTTTGATGCATTTTTATGCTTTAGAAAACATTTAGGTCTGAATTTTGGAGGGGATTGGAACGGATTAGGGCATTTACATGGAAAAGGCGTCTCGACTTACAAAATTTTCGAGTTAAGGAATTTCTTCCAGAACCAATTAATTTCATAAGTAGAGGTACCGCTGTATTCAAATTAAAAATTGACAACTTCACACTTGACCTGGCCGACTGTTTAGATACCGTGATAGGTGCTGCTGTTTTAAAAATTTCTCGGATGTTTTTGAGAACGCATGACATTCTCTTTGTGGGAGTCTCAAATTTAGGATTCATCTCCCGAGACCGCACAGGCGTTACCTAACGCGGCGACGGGTGAAAAGCTAAACGCGCGCCGGTATCAAACACACATCAGAGGAGGACTCGGCGGAGGCTGCGAATCCAGCCGAGACGCACCTCACGTCGGTGCCGGAGAGCAAGATTGACAGGCTTCTCCTCGGCACCGAAGGGAACCTCTCACCCCGAGCGCGCGCGGTAATGAGAGACGGGGCCTTATGACGAGCGCTAATCGCCGCAGACTCTTGACCCCGCTGCCAATGAGGTGGACACAAGGGAAGGCAAGGTGTCCCTACCCCCCGCCCCCCCGCCACTCCACCTGCCACCATAACAACTTCCCTGACCTGTGCGTGTGTATGAATATGTCATTGCGGGTGACAGAAGCATTGAGCGAGAGGGTTCATGTTCAGTTCATGCAGTCTGTTAAGTCTGATGGCTTACTGTGTAGAAATCAAATTATTCTTATTATTGCTCTTACATTTCGCAGCAACTACACCCAAGGGGGACCTACAGTATATTAATTCCTCATTAGGGAGCCACTTCATTGGCTGAAACCTGAATGAGCTCCCAAATCTATCTTGTGTGTGATTCAATATCAAGTGAAGTCACGTTATTGATATTCAAGCGACTGTATTTATTGAACGCGATTGGAAAATCATCTTCTGTTGTACTCACATAATAAAACACATGTATGCGTCATTAAAACATGACCTGTGACATGAACTTAGTTGGTTTTCCTTTAAACGACGCGCTTCCGAAACAAATGTATGACAAAAAAAGCTATTTTAAATATGGATAAATATATTTCGAATACATTTTCAGCATGTGTAAAAGATCCGAACGAAAGAAGGGTTTGAAACAAAATAACCAGATCCTCTTATTTTATTTTTTTTTTGTAATTCAGTGCAAAGGGCTCACTTGCAGAAAAATGACCATTTAACGACGGCACAAAAATGCTGAATAAGAAACCAACTTTAAGTGCACTTATTTTGGTATATTCATTCACAAAACCAAAACTCACTCAAAAAGATTATTGAACAATAATGTTTGTCCTGGAATATCATTCCGAATCCACAAAAGAAAATAAATAAAGATTTGGCCTACTAGTGTTGTTGTGTCAGGAAGTATAAGAACTGGTGGAAGCGCAGCAAAGACATGTCTGCCATCCAGTGGTGATTGGTGATCTTACAACTTAAAACTACACTTGACCCCTGCATATTCGCGGTCTGGCACCCGCGGGTTCGTATACTTTGCGGATCGTTTTTTTTCAAATTGTTTTCATATTTTGGACCCACCGACCCAACACACACACACACACACACACACACACACACACACACACACACACACACACACACACACACACACACACACACACCCGCATTTCTCCACATTTTCATGGAAAATGTATATCGCCAGTTGCCCATCCCTGAGCTGGAATCTGATTTTTTTTTTTTGAAATGGTTAATGGACCCCTAAAAAAAAATAAATAAATAAACCGCGCATGTGTGTACTGTCACCACGGCGACGCTAGGCGAGAATACGCTGCCGCCCCCTCGCTGTCATACCGCGAGGCGTTTTCGAGCGATGTGGCTCAAAGGAAAGCAATACAGCAAGCGTGTTGCTCACGTGTGTTTATTGTTTGCATCGCGGTCGAGTCGGTGTCGCGTGGACGATACACACAGGAGGAAATCAAACATTGTTAACGTGGACGTTGCAGCGCAGCATCCCGCGCTGGGCTTTCATGCGCCTGAATGACAGGACCCCCCCATCACCGCAACGTTTGCTCTAAAGTTGAGTCATTAGCGTATTGATCAGTTTCTTCAAGGTAAAACTTGAAGGACTTTGAAAGTGCTGTCTACACAAAAATCTGATTATTATCTTACATGACAACATGGATTCAGTATTTAGTGTAGTGTAGTTCTATAAAAAGGAGTTGTTCTTCTGCTGACTATTTATCCCGATCCAGAATTTCAGTCCGTTATTAAAATAATGCCCGACTAGTGTACTTGGCCAGGTTTTGCTTATTAACTTGCATAGTAAAACACCTGATATTGCAAGTGGGAGTGTTAAAAAAAAAAAAATAGAAGTATTTCAACAAGGGCATCATCTTGTTTAGTTTGGGGCACGGCTGCATGCTAAGAAATGTTTCTGGCCTCAATATGATAAACGTCAGTGCACACGCGTGGCCAAGTATCGCCTCTTGCTTTTTTTTTTTTTTTTTTTTTTTTTTGATCATGGTTCATAGCAACAACACAAGTGCCAAACGAACAAGGTTGGAGTGGATCATCAGTGAAGCATCCAGAAATTATTGTAAACGGTACATGAGAAGGTAACACTGCTGTTTGGCAATTGGACATGAATCTAATGTACGAATGGATTTTTTTATTTTTTTTTGTGCCTATTTTGTCCACCTGGAGTGTAACAGTGATGGCCAGTTTGCCAAGCATGCATCTCTGAAAGGGGTGTGTGGGCGGCATCTACTTGGTCCAGTCCACTTTGGCAAAGAAGGGGTGCGATTTGATATCGTCGACGCCGGCCACTCCCGCGCCCAGCCTCTCTGTGGGGTTGTATTGCAGCAACTGGCAGACAGGAAATGGAAACCGTCAACGCTAATACAGTCGATTCCGTTTTCGCTCATCCTGCCCTTATTTCTCATGGCGTCAACTTCATCCCGCGTGTTTCGTTCCGACATATGGCCGTCACGCGGGCAACGCCGGTGCAAAATGCTGTCAAACGTTACGGCTCGGGAAAATAACGGCCATAGAAAGTGGTCAATCGGTGTCATGGTACTGATGTGATTTGATTTTTGATTGGACGAGATGAGATGGCTGGATGGATGCATGACTTGAGGAGGCGACGATGAGAAGAAAGGAGCGTCAGCGCAGAGCGCCGATGCGGATTTGGAACTGGGAGTCGCGGCTTGGAATTGAAGCGGATTTACATGGGACAGGAGCCAATCTCTTTTTCGTTAATGGATGCGACAGCTTCTTGTTGCTTTGAAGCTTAGCTTGTAGCAGACGTGTGCACATTTTCAGCATGACGTCTTTGATCTACTGGTGAAAAGGACACTTTGATTCGCTCAACTTTCATCTATTACTGCTTCAAACAACAAAATGAATGGAGGAAAAGTGGTTAGATGGCACGACTGTCTGTCTTATGTGTTGTATTATTTTGTCATTTTATGTTCAGTGTTCTTTTGATGGCGGCGCGGGCACCCGCAGCGGCTCCTCTTGTTGTCTGTTGTCTGTTTAAGAGGGAGGAAATTTCATCTGTGCTGTATGTTAGCACATTTGACAATAAAGTTGTACTGGATACTTGACTTGATGAGCTTTGCCCAGCAGACAGGGAGAGTTCTCGTTGTTGCCTGGAGGTGTTCATAAATATTCTCAATAAAATATGGTGTTTGTCAATAATTTGGGGTGTTTGGATTTGCTACGGGAACTGGCGCTTTGGCTTTCGTACGATTCTGTTTTTTGTCTTCTGGAAGGGTTTAACTCTTTCCGGCACAGCGGTCACTAGAGTGGACAACTATTCAAATGTTCTTTTCTCTGATATGAATTACCGTAATTTCTGGACTATAGACCGCACCTGATTATAAGCCGCACCACTACATTTTTAAAGGAAAAAAATATTTTGTACACACATAAGCCGCACCTGTGTATAAGCCGCAGGTGCCCATATTGTAACATGAGATATTTACAAAGAAAGACGGTACACCGAAAGACGGCCGTTAGAAAAGTCTTTATATAAGCCGCTTCATGAAATAAGCCGCAGAGTTGAAAGCGTGTGACAAAAGTCGCGGCTTATAGTTCGGAAATTACGGTAATCGTAATGTCACCGGTGTGCATCAACCACTACAATGGATCCTTATGTGTGTCGCCATCCGCTCCCATTATTTTTCTTTTTCATGCCTAAAGACTAATAAATAAAACACTTGAGAAAAAAAATCTTTGGTGTAGGTTATCATTATTTGTGGGGTTAATCACACAAAAAAAAAAAACAAAACATTGATTCTATAATTTCCACAACAGGACTCGATTCCTTTTATTTAAATCAAATTAATGTGATTTCCAGCTGACCAGTTTTTATTTTATGAGCTAACGTTTGGTGTTTCTAATAATTCAGTACCATGAGGCCGCTTAATTTGCTCGACAAAATTTTTGTTCGCAGCAATACAGATAGTGTCTAATTCCTGGAAGGCGCCTGTAAATGAAATGTCTTATCGCTACATAAGCGAACGGCTTGTTTTGAGTTTCAAACAGAACATTTTATACGTGCGTTCCGTTGTCACGTGTTTTGCACGGCCACCTGTTCCAGCAGCGAGCGGGCTTCCTCAGACACCGACTCGGGGATGTTGAGCGCCGTGTGACGTCCGATTCCCGCTGGATGGCACTGGAGCAGCGACTGCGGGCAGAGATAACCATCAGCGCAAACATGGAAAAGGAAAAAAAAAAAAAAAAACAACACCACCAAAAAAGTGACGAAACCGGGGAAGGGACACCCCGCTGAGCCTGGGCTGGCCGGCGCGGGAGCGTCGGGAGGAGGAGGACAGAGCACCTGAAACAACAATGATGACGGCGGTGACGCTCTTGTTGCTCTTCTTGGAACTGCTGCCCGTGTGTGTGCGGGTGAGTGTGTGTCAAGTTATAGTATTGGTTCATTACAATTTTGAAAAACTTCACAGGAATGGTTAAACCAGGAGGGATTTAAAATTTAAAAAAAAGAAGCAAATTATTGCACTCACTCCCCAAAAATTACACACACACACACACACACACAAAAAAAAGTAACTGAGTGAGTGAAAAGGAGTGCATGACCTGTAAGTGCTTTCCAAAACCATACACTCAAGCCCTTATTGTTCAAATAATTGACAATAATGGCCAGTAATCACCGTAGTGCAGCAGCGCATCTTCTGACGGAACCCCAAAAAAAAAAAAAAAAAAACAAAAAAGCAGAGGGAAGTGTGTATCCTTGTCATTGACGACGTTGTACATAAAATTCCGCCCGCGATTCATTTGTACTCCCCACCCCCCCCACCCGCCCCCACCCAAGCTGGATCCGTTGCCTCGCTCCCTCTCTCCTGATACGTGCTGCAGGACTTCTGGCTTGGTTCCTGGCTGCAGTCAAGACTGCCCCAGGCAAGATCTTATCCTGCAAGGATCAAGAGACACTATTTGCGCTCGTGTCTGTGTGTTTGTGTGTGTATCTTTGCCAGGACGCTACCCAGACGTAATCATCAAAGGAGACATCTGTGTGACTGACTTTGTTTTTTTTTTGTTTTTTGTTTTTTCCCCAGGTAAGCCATGTGCAGTGAGTGTTGTTAAACACAATAACACCAACCTAACACCCCCCCCCCTCCCACG
>NW_017805282.1:1306857-1361891 GCF_001891065.2 Hippocampus comes | reverse complement strand
GTGTGTGTGTGTGTGTGTGTGCGTGTGTGTGTGTGTGTGTGTGTGTGTGTGTGTGTGTGTGTGTATAGAGTGTGCCACCTCCAATGTTAAACACTGTTCAATTTCACCGGTCAATATCTGATTTATGCGGATTTCAAATAAATGCTGCCATGAATAATAATGCCCAACCAATGCCAAAAATTATTACATTTTACAGGTATGCGAAAATGTTCCAATTGTGTTTTTGAATGAAATGGTGTTCTTGGATTGGAATGACTTCTTCGATGTATTGTCATAGAACCCTTTATTTTGTAGCCAATGTTTTAAGTCACAATTTAAATTGACGTGTTTAAAAGAAGAAAAAAAAAAGTCAAAGTTAGTGGCAAAAGGAGAACACGGCGCTGGGAGGCGAGTCTCTTCACATTAAGCTGAAACAAGGTTACGAACGGCACGCAATGAACTCGTTTCTCGGTTGCTGCTCGTACAGACCGTTTTGAATTTCATGGTTTGATATCCAGACCCTCGAAATGTTTGTCCAGATAAATGTTTACTTTGTCTGCTTAGATCAACAAAGCATTCTGTCTTCGGGCCCCCGTAGGAACGAAACTTTGTGTCGTGAATCGAAGACCCCCTAAAAGAAAATGACTGACACATTTTTGTGGGAGTTGAATTTCAAATTGTACTTCACCTGGACGGAGGACTTAATACAAATCTCTTTGTATTCTCATTAGGCAGCTTTAGATACATCCAGACCCCCCCCAAAAAAGTTGCAACCCCTCAGTCTTCAAAATTGGACTGTCTCGCCATCCCGATCCCCCCTTTGTCCGGCCGAGCGATCATCACTTTCGAGAGCTGCCCCCCACTGGTCTTCCCTTCCACGCCGACGTTAAGGTTTGCGGCGGTGCTCCAGGAATCAGGAAAAGAGACCCGCGGAGGGCTGACCCCGTGGCCCGGCAGATGGAGCTCAAGCTGGGGGAGAAAGTCACACGGACACCCCTGGCGCTCCCGGAGAACCAGAGCGAGAGACGGCAGCCAAGACGCACCTCGCTCACACAAACGACACGCACACACACACACAATCTGGCAAGACCATAAAGAGTGTGACAGCTGAATGCCAATCAACCTGCAGACATCCCACAATACCTTTGCAACCAAATGGGACCAAAAAAAACAAGAAAAAAACCATCAACAAGCACTTTTGGCCTCTTTTTGGACTCACCGTGCTTGTTAGGAGCTCAAACAAGATGGCGCCCAAACTCCACCAATCACACGCGGCCGTCTCCTCGCCGATGCCGCCCACCTCTAGAAAAGAAAAACACACGATGAGTGAATCCCGAAAAGGCGCGACCTGTCATGGCGGAAACCATACGGAGGAAAAATAATCATTCACTTGCGGTTCTTTTCAAACATGGAATGAAATCGGCTCAATGCGCGGCGGCTACTTCAGTTTGAAAATACTCGACAAGGTCCCAGGCCGACATCTTGAATCAGGCAGTAATTCAGCGGACTGACTCAAAATGAGCGCGCGCACACGCACACACGCGCCGAGTGTGTCTCATAAAAGCGTGATTTGCATAATAAAAAAAAAAAGCAGTTAAATTGAGGAAAGCGTCTGTGCCGCAACTTCACACCATCTGCATGACCCGACCTTCGAACAAGCAAACGCACATTCAGACAAAACGCGCCACACCAAGAAATGGAAAAGCGCCGACACGAGAGGACAAATGGCGCAATGGAGTTTTGTTCTCTTTGTGCCGTTTGGAGGGGTTGGGGGGGGGGGGGTCTCGCTTGGCTTGAGGGCTGGTTGTGGACAAACCGCATTATTTCATGGGTTGGCAAGAATTCATTTTGCTCTAAGTTGCCCAACTTGCAATTGGGTTTTTTTAATTTGAATTAAAAAAAAAAAGTGAACTTTTTATTTGAAAAAAAAAAAAAAAAAAAAAAAACTTAAGACGATCTTTGCAAGGAAAACTTCTGAAGGTGAATATTTAAATGGCAACTCTGCCGCCAAAAAGGCACACAAGTGGCTTTGTGCTTAAGTGAAGCAACCAAACAAAAAGGGTTAAAAAAAATAATAATAATAAATAAAATAAAATTTTAAAAAAGTTCTTCAAGCTCGGCTCCCTTTTGGCTCCCATTGGTTCAATTATTTGTTTGTTGCTTCTTAATTTGTAAAATAAATGAGAAAAAATACATACAAAATATCAAAAAAAAAATTATATAAATATATTTGTATATTTATTCACAAACTTAAAGTGGTTTGATAAATCAAAAAGAAAATCCAAACCACCCATCAAAAAAAAAAAAGGGGGCCATATTTTTGCAGGTTGCTGAACTAGTGCAGGAGCAGCAACAACTCCGTCACTGCCAGCTGTTTTCCAAAGCAGGATTTACCCTCCGATCCCCATCCTGGAATTTGACGCATTGAATCGACCATAAGAAAGACGAGATTTTACTTTCACGAGAAAAAAAGGTGTGTTTCTATCTTTTCCCGTTCTTTGGGAATCACTCGTCCAGCATAAGTCGGCTTCACCCAAAAACGAAAAATCTAAATTTGGCCCGCTCCCAACATGTTGGCATTTTTCACTCCAAAAAAAAAAACTCTCCTTTATTTGTCTTGAGGTTACTTCTTAACTGGATTTTCAGATTTGCAAACGACATCACAAATTCGAGTGTTTGCAGACTTTCATCGTAAGCAGTGGCGGCGCTAAAGGGTGCCCAAGGCCACCCCCCCATTGTCACCCTGCGGCCTCCCCATACCTCGGGGAGCATTCCGATGTGATTTTTCTGCAGTTTCCACGTGGGTGTATATTCTTCAACGCTTTGATACTCTGATTATCTGCGGTACACACACGGAAGAAAAGACACTGCAAAAAAATGACACTTTCAAGTCACTTACGATCGGTAAAATGTTGCTTTTTACTTAGGTTGGTTCCTGCTTGATTCTGAGTATGGTTCTGGATTTGTCAGAATTGTTTGAAAAATTCATTCTACACCCCTGATTGGAAGAGAGAAACAATTGTTCCATGTTGGGTCGCATTATCAGTATATGTGTAGCCCACCTAAGACACAAAAGCGTGACACCCGCTTTTTTACCAAAGTCAAAAAGTGTGCGTCCATGCATGCTACCAGCTCCGCTTGGCACCAGATGGCTTCTCATGCTGCACAACTTTGCTCTGCTACAAAGAGAGTGGGGGTGGGGGAGAAGGGTCGGTGTTGGGGGTGGTCACCCAGGGGGCGTCCGTGACCCCGTGCGTGCCCAGAGATCGGGCTCCTCAGCTGGGGGAACATGAGAGACAAAGACCCCTCGTCTCCCGGAGGCTGCCGGGGGAACTCAGCGGGGCCGTGTGTGGCTCTCTTGCAGCCAAGGTTAGAGAGGGCTATGATACTGCTGTGCCCACACACACACACACACACACACACACACACACACACACACACACACACACACACACACACTTACAGCTAACTGAGCAACCAGTCTTCGGGGCTCCCCAGGACTACTGTTTTGACAGCCAAGGAGAGAAGATCGTCATTGAACGGACTAGTGATACCTGCGTAGCTCCTGGCTGGAGGGGGGTGTTGGTGGGGGGGGGGGGGTGATAGTGGACACACGCACGCACACACACACACACACACACAAACACACGCGTCTCAGAGCAAGGTCGATGTCATCACAATGGATTAATGTCTAAGGAGCTGCAGGGAGAGTACAGTGAAGCTGGCTACACTTACCGCTCTGTCAGAGCGAGGCACGGAGCAAGGGGAGAAAAAGGATGAGAAGGGGGGAGTGTGTGTGTGTGTGTGTGTGTGTGTGTGTGGGAGGGGGGGGTTAAGCGCGTCCAGAGGCCACAGGTCATCGCGAAACAACTCTTCCGCAGTGTGACTGTCCCTTCAACTCGCATGTGCGCCAAACGCTTTGAGATGGTGAAATCAAAGGAGCGATGCAGAAGAGTTCAACAATGCCGCACGTTCGCCTCGTTGGCCTCCCCTTCTTCTTCTTCTTCTTCTTCTTCTTGTTCCCTTTTAAAACGAAACAATGCGAGCGTGCACGTTTTGCTCGGTATCTCAAACCGCATCTCGTCTCTCCTGTGGGCCGTAAGGAACTCTCGCGCTTCTCCTCTCACGGCCAACTTCCCCAAACACTCCGCCGAAGAGCTCAATAGAAAGCGGAAGCGATGTTTAAGCAGGTAGGAAGTACAAGGAGGGAGCCGGCTACACTACAATGGCGTGTGCCAAGACTGTGTGTGTGTGTGTGTGTGTGTGTGTGTGTGTGTGTGTGTGTGTGTGTGTGTGTGTGTGTCTAAAAAAAAAAAGAAAAGAAACACGCTGAATGCATTTTTCCTTTGTATGACACACAAAAACTTAAATTTAAGATCAGCAACCATCAAATGTGAAATGAGGATTGGCTCTTCAAGTTGTTGTTGTTGTTTTGTTTGTTTCTATGACAACAGAAAGAGAAAACGAACTTGGAAAATGATGCTCAGCATACACCAAGCAGTCATTCATTTGACGATAAGATTCAAATGATTAAAAGCTGCGCTTAGGCATCATGTAGGAAGTATAAGGAGTGATGATGTCACGTACGCTGAGTGATGCGTGTTCAAAGGCAGAACAAATAAAAGTTTTCGATGCTTTTTTTTGGTTCTTGCTTTTCATTTCATTTTGTTGTTGCTGCTGATGGTTCTTTAATTTTAAAATCGTATTCTAATTATCTGCGTACTGCATGTGAATGGGCCGATGACGTTTACTGTCGGGACTAAAAATGAAAAAGAAAATAAAAAGATGTGAATTGGAACAGATGCGCTAAAAAATAAAAAAGCTGTGCTAGCCTCAGTCGAAAAAAATGAATCACCTTTTAGGATTCAATTCGCTTCTGTCCGTCATATATTCAACTGCTTGTTTTTCCTTCCTTTGCTTTTGTTTGACTAATTATTACAAACCAAAACATTTGCCATCTGATGTTTAGTAGCGATGACTAAATGGTGTGAAGGTAAATAAGCACAAGGGTAGAATAAACAGATGAATACACCGCCACTGGATTTTTCCAAGTCCACTCCCTGATTTTTTTTTTTTTTTTTTTTTTAGCGTGGGTGTGAATGCGCGCGCTTTAAAAACATGTTTCTCTCCTTTCACACATACATACATGTGAGCGCGCTGCACACAAACGCACGGAGAGCAGACCCCCTGCTAGCTCTCTGGCAAACAGTCATAAATCTGTCATCAGGAATGAAGCCATAGAGCTGACCCTGTCTGGATAAACAGCAATACATAACAAGGGCAAGATAAAACGCACACACGCATACGCGCGAGTTGGTGCTTGGAACGACGAGCGCGTTCATGAAATGAATGCGTGTATTAAATGCAGATTTATATATTAGACAGGAGTAAAAAAAATAAAATAAAATAAAATAAAAAAAGATTCCAAAAAGGCATACAGAAAGATTAAGCGTTGCCATATATGTAAAGAAGGGATCACACGCCCCCTAGTGTCGGATATTATTACAACGTGACTGCAAAATTTAGGATCAATATGTTGTCTTCAAAACTTAGATTTTTCTGATGATCCCAAACATGTTTTTTAAATGAAATATCTTGGCTGAAGATATGATCAACAAAGTAAAGCACAAATCCGGCCCGCAATACCCCTGAGATTTTTTTTTTTTTTTTTTTTTATTGTATTAAGGCGCAGGATTATTCAGATTATTGTCTTTAGGTGATTTAATCAATTCTGTGCCTCATCCCCGAAGATGCCGTTGGCAGAGGGGTTATCTATTGTGGTTGCCTTTTTACAAATTACGGATATTTATGGTTGAGGGATTTATTTACATGAATAATCTTACAGGATGTATTTTTTTTTCCAAATCAATTTAGATTTTTTTTTTTCCTTTTAAAGAGAAGCAGAAGAGTAACAAGAAGAAAATAATAAAGCTCTTATGTCTCGTGTTGTTCCAGATTGAGGTGAAGTTTACTAAAGCTTTAAAAAATAAGTTGCTGTATGTATTTATGGAGTCAATTCACAATATTTCTCCCGTAAAAATGTTTCAAATACTTTCTGCCCGTTTTCAATGAACTACTTTTAAAATTCAAACACTTTGAAATACAAATGTACACATTTAGATGGCCGACAAAATGCCCCGGTGTGCATTTTACACGTGACAGAGAAAATGATGATGAATTATGCGTCACCTTACCTTCCTCGAACAATAATGAATTCAAAAGTGTTATGAAAAAAAGGCGGTGATGTGTTTTCAGCAAGAAACATGAATTTCAACTTCGGTGCGTCTGAAGTCACCTATTTGAAATACGCCAAAGCTCAGTGAAGAATCACTCATTAAGGGGCAAACCGTTTGCTTTTAACAGCTTTTCAACAGCATGCCAGAGCTGCCATAAGCCTGCCGGCGGCAACAAGCACAGGGCCTGAGCGCGCACGCCCCAGCTGGCCTCACCGTTGCGCAGCAGCGCCCTTTAGAGGACGACAAAACAATTACAACAAGGTTTGCTCGATCCGCACCAAGGCTTTGGAAAAAATATCACCGTCTGATTTTCGATGTGGAAAATCAGACGGAAGACAGACGGCAAGGATAAAAATGCTCACGTGCGTGCTTAATTCGCTTAGAAGTCAGTGGAGGAAGGCTGCAAAGATGATTTGAGTCACTCGAGGCCGCACGCAAGGATCATTTTTCGATGCCGACTGTTACTGTTGTCGCACTCGGTGTCGAGATAAATTTGCGCGATGGTGGCAAGACTGGAGGAAACTACGTGAAAGCCAGCCGAGTCTACCTTCTCAAACCGCTGACGCCCACATCACTCACCGGGATAGGCCCCGCCTTTCAAAGTCACACACGCTTAAAAAGTCGCAGATAATATTGTGGAACATGACGATGGCAAGTGGACAAAAATAATACTTGCACCTCACGCGGACTTGTTATTGTGTTTGGTAATGCAAAATCAACTTTTATCCAATTACTCCAGTTACTGACGGGATAATCAACAGAATGCCAGATTCTAAAATGATTCACTTATCACACACTCAACACAAAAAACGAAAAAAAAATGCTCAGAATTTCCCCTGATTTTCAGTATTCGTGGACCCTTGGTGAGTAATTCAACAAATATGTGAGAGCTCTTTGGCATGCCAAATAAAACGTCTTACCCGGTGCGCAGTACATGTTCGCGACGGCCTCTTTGTCGCAGGACTCCTCCACATCACTCCAGCTGCAGAAGTAAGTTAGCTGAACATGACCTGAAAGGAAAATATATATTTTTTTTTAGCACCTCGCACATAGTCAAGTGGCACTCTGACTTTTTGCACTTTTCAAATTGTTGGCCAACCTTATAAGCACTTCCTTCCCGCCCCGTTCCTTTTGCGCTAGCTTACAATCCCCTCCGTGAGCCGTTTCAAAGCGCAGCGCCTCGGCGATTACTCCTGCTTAGCGGCTACCCGTTAACGCCATCATTAGAACTAATGGTGTCATTAGGTAGCCGCGGCCATTAGCCGGGGCTAGCCAAAATGATGCACCGCACTACTTCGTTGATGGGCCCTTTAGAACAATAATTACCACGGGGGAGACTAAAACAGCCACTCAGCTAATTAGACGCTTGTTGATAACGAGGTGCAAAGAGATGATTGTGGGACGACAACAGAAGAAAATGGGGAGGAATTTGTGACCCAGTAAAACGCGCCTCTCGCCTTTATTTTGGTAGAAGAGATCATGACTGATGAGGGGGTGGGGGGGGGTCGCCAGCCAATAGCGGGGCACGTGTATTATGCAAAAGCGACTCACCTCACCCATCTTTCTTTGCGCGGTTTTCAATGTCGCCGTCGCCCAAATTCAAGTCTACAATTTATTGTTTTGACACTTCAATATTCACTTTGGAACGGTTGATAAAAATCAAAGGTTATTTACGGCACTGCTTGCAGCGTTAGTAATGGTTGTGTATTTAAAAATCACGTAGCTTATCCTTTCGGGCTGCTAGCTAAATGCATCTATGTTATCTATCTAAGGTGACAGGCAACACTCTCAGTCATATAATCTTTATCCTCTGCATAGAATGGCTATTATAAGCCGTACCGATGAGCTGAGAGTGGATTTGATAGTCAAGTAATAGTTCATTCATTTCGTGCCAAAATTTCTAAATACGCTTGCAAAAAATATGAATAAAGGGCTTCGCGCACCTCCTCAGTCACTATCGAGGCTGTGGGAATTATTTCAGAATTATAAATCACAACTAGATGGCAGGAGTGGCTTCGATCAGATCTTGGTTGCGCGCAGTGTGAGTGGGCGTGGGGTGTGGTACGGAGATCCTATGGCGATCCCACGTCGCGGGGTGATGTGCGGAAGCAGTGTGGCGTTGACAACATGGATAAATACCGGCAGCTAACGCTACAACAAAGCTTTTTCAAATTAAAAAAGGTGACAACGTCCCCGTTTCATCGTTGACGAGCACGCGCACACCCGCGCACAAAGTTCCACGCTCATGAAAACTTTGTGCATAGGTCATGCGTCAGAGCAGTGTTCATCTTGCAATAAACGTATTTTTCAATCAAAGTCACCTTTTTTTGCGTTATGTTGTTACTGAGTCAGAAGTCGTCGTTTGAATATTTCAGGTTTCACAAAGGCTAGCATCAAGGTGAATGTTCTGCTCCAAATGCATCCTTTCTCAAAATGCTCTTTTTCTCAGAATTTTTCTTATTTTAGTATTTTCAAGAAACTTACCAATGTTCAACTGCTGTTTACTAAAGAACGGTAATAGTTTAGAAATGTATGTTTTTTTTCCAGATGAAAGAAGGTTAAAGCTTTCTTTTGGTAGGTCCCGTGCTTATACACAGTAGCTAGAGAACTAAATTTTCTGTGGGTCTTCAAAAATTTGTCAAAATAATCAAAAACGGCGGTGGTGGTGTGATGCCCTGATTTTTTTTTTTTTCTAATGGTAAATATGTTCCTCGGCTCAAAGGTCGTGAAAACTTGCCCTTTGCGTTTTACTCTGGAAGCGCAATCGTTGCTATCTCACCTTGGCGATCGAGGAGGATGTTGTTGGGATTGAGGTCTCGACAGATGATGCCCTCCTGGTGCAGGCAATCCAGCGCCGTAACCAGTTCGACGGCCCAGCATCGGACGAACGCCTCCGGAATACGAGCCCGGGATGCAGCCAGCGACAACTCATCCAGCTCCGCGAACAGCCGCGACACTGCGTTGTCGAATTCGACTGCGTCGGGTCGAACTGCTGACGACTCCGCGTTGCCCTCCGTGGAATTCTCGCGGGCCTGAGCTTCAACGTTTGCCATCACGCCGGTGTGCATTGCTTCGTCACTCGGGGAGGCTGCCGCCGGCAGGGCTGCATCGAGCAAAGACTCATTATTTTGACATGAGGGTTCAACTGGCATTTTTCCTTTCTCCTTTTGTCCCAAAGTCGAGCTGGAGTCATCCTGGAGGGAGGTCGATCCGGATGAAGATGCAACCCCGGGGTCACATTTTGCAGAGGCTGCACACAAAGATGAAGGCTGCTGCTCTTCCTCTTTCTCCGGCTGGCCGGGGAGCTGTAAAACATCCGGCTTGATAGACCTTTGAGGAGAGGTCATGACCTTAAGGCCCGGATGCAGCATGCAAGTTTCCCGTTCCTCTTGTTGAGAGTCAGCGGCCCCGCTTATTACGGGAAGATTGACCAAGAGGTCCGGCGGATGACCCTCATCCTCGACTGCCGCCTCTTTAAAAGAAATGACCGGCACTGACTCATTGGATCCTTTATCGCTATAATCTAAGCCCCAAAGTTGTGCGTTGTGGCCCTCGACTTCCGGAGCCAGCTCGGGAAGATCTCGAAAGACTTTCTGGGAGGCGGGTGGTTGCTGCTGCTGTTGCTGCTGCTGTTCCCAGTCTTGGCAGGTCACCTCGCTTGCGCTGTCTTTGCTGTCGATGCGGAAAAACTCCATGGGCGTGTGCTTGGACTGATCCAGAGACAGCGGCTCAGCCGAAGATGGCGACGAGCGTAAAGCATCGCCGGGGTCCAGCCCCTCACCATCCCGCCTCCCGTCACGCGGGTCTGCGAAAAAGCCGAGCTCCTGACGGCCAAAGGGCGACGACGGGCTGTCGTTGCTGAGCAGCGAGCGGCTCCGCGAGGAGGCGGTGGCCGTTCCGGTCGCCACGTCAAACGACACTTCCTGCTCGCTACTCGCATCGTCGTCCACCTCGAGAGCGCCCGGCTCCACTTTCTCCCGCTCGTACTCGTTGCAAAGTGTTAAATAACTGTTGGTGCACTCCTCCTCGGAGGTTGCGCCCGAGTCTGTGTGGGCGAGGACTTTTTTGCGAAGCCTGGCGAAGAGGCCGCTTTTGCAAGGAGAGGCGGCCAGGTCATCGACCTCCTTGTTTACATGCAGCGCAGAATCAGAAAAACAAGGAGCAGGTCCAGAGCTGGAACTCGCTGAATTCACAGCAGGTTGCGGCGCAGCATATTGCGGCGAGTGCACGGCTACCGTATGGCTCTTCTGGATGAAAGGAATGTCAAAGCTCTCCTCCAGATTGGAATTCCGCAGGTATTTTCCAATGTGTGACCACAGCTTTCCACCTGCAGAACAAGGAAAAAGGAATAAAAGTAGAGTCGATTTATTGTCAGGAAATAAATACAACTTAACGGTGAGTCGACGTACATTTTTTTTTGGTTTATTGTTTAAATAAATACAGTTCTCAAAATTGAAGCTGTAGGGCCTTTGCCGTTATATTATACTTGTTTGGAAAAAAAAAAATGTGACCGCACAGAAAATAAATCCACGGCAACAAATTGGGATAGAATTTTGAACACGTGTCTCGGAACTTGTTTCTGAAGTGGATTTCAAAAGTTTCCGCACCCCTCTTCAAATTAAACCAAGATAAAATGATTTCAAAGCGTAAATAAGTAGCTTCAAGCTGTTTCTTGCCACACCGGGTTGAAGTTGACTGTCAAACTAAACAACCACACAGCTTGGCCTTTCAGTCCACTCGCTTCATGCCAAAGCTCAGTGGCAACTAAGTTGTGGTGCTGAAACCATTTAAGTAACCACTGAAGGAGTACACATATAGACGGTATGACAATATGACAGTACAGTACTTCGGTCAGACAGTTTTTATCCTCCGCAAAGAACGGCTATTAGTGCCGTACTGATAAGCACGGACGAGTTGGTACATCTCAACAAGTGTAGCCATTTGTCTTCTACTGCTCCCTGATGGCCGAGGCATGCGCACTGGGATGAGCAGCACAACGGCTATTCATGTGATGCAGTGTGAAAAATGGTTGAATTCATTTTAGTTGTAGTTAATTGTCATTCCTTTTATGTTATGTAAAATTCTATTGAATTATGTAGTTACAGTAAATATTATGGAGTGAGGGCGGCCCGGTGACCAAGTGGTTAGTGCGTCGACCTCACAGTGCAGAGGTACCGGGTTCAATTCCAGCTCCGGCTTTCCTGTGTGGAGTTTGCATGTTCTCTGCGTGCCTGCGTGGATTTTCTGCGGGTACTCCGGTTTCCTCCCACATTCCAAAAACTTGCATCGCAGGCTGATTGAACACTCTAAATTGTCCCTAGGTGTGAGTGTGAGAGCAGATGGTTGTTCGTTTCGGTGTACCCTCCGATTGGCTGGCAACCGGTTCAGGATGTCCCCCGCCTACTGCCCGAAGGTGGCTGGGATAGGCTCCAGCACCCCCCGCGACCCTTGTGAGGATAAAGCGGATCGGAAAATGGATGGATGGATTATGGAGGGATATTTCCCCTCATTAAAATGCACATTACAACAATTTTTCAGTGGGGGAGGATGATTTGAGAATTGTATTTGCAACCACTTAACCAATTATTTAAGATAATGAATAAATTTTCATTAATTAAAAGGGATCAAATAATTGAGTTAACCAACATAGTTTATAGGTGGCTCTTGATAATGTAAACACTACTCTCCTGTTCTACACGTGTTGTCCAGGTGCCCTACCTAACCTTCAAAAAAAAAAAAAAAGTCTTCAGTTTATTTGAAGTGTTCACCAACACTCCGAAGCACCGCACGCCTCACGCGAGAGAGATGTAAGGAGGCCCAGGTGTTGGCATAGCTAATGAAGCGTGGCGCCACCTGGTATCAGAATAACGACCTGTGACACGCAGCCATCTCCATCAAACATCTGTCTGGGACAAGGGCACGCGAAGGCGAGCGCAAAGAGGCAGGCATTAAAAATAAATAAATAAAGCGTCTGACCCTCGGCGTGCTGCAGCAGCAAGAAGACGGTGTCCTCGGAGTCCATCAGCTTCTTGAGTCGCACCATGTGGGGCACCGAGCGAGGCGTGATGTTCTTCTTGAGTTGGCTGCAGTCGCTGCTCTTCCTCAAACCCTGATGCGGGCGGAAAAGAGGATTGGAGACATTTGTGGAGACGGATTGGCTTGGCTTGACACAGCTCTGCATGTTATTGATGCTTGTTGGTGACCTCTCAACGAGAGTGACCATTTACGGTTCATACATTTGTCTATTTGTGGATTTTGGGGTCACAACATGCAGCAGTTTGGCAAACAGAAATTGGTTTGTTTTTTTTTGCAGTCAAGGTTTCACAAAGCAAAACAAATAGAATGACAGGTCTGCTAGCTTAATGCTAACACATCATAGGAGACAACATAGACGGACGGGCTAAAAAAATGTCATTTATATGGCGACGTGACACTTGAAGCAAGAGATATTGGAACACAAACGTACAGCAAGTAAAGATACTGACAGGCATATATTCTTTATCCTCTGTGAAAAACGACCAATGACACTGCACTTTACTGAGTCACTTACAGCTGTGAAAGCGTTGAAACCTCTTATTTGTCTTACTATAATGCCACCCGGTGGCCAAGTCACGCAAACCAGAAGGACCGTCAATGAGTTCCTTGTGACGTACAAGCTCCTAAACTCTTTACATTCTCGTTAATTATGTCATGACTCCAAGACAGTATATGCGGATGGCAGTGTGGCAAAGGGGAAATCGACCATTATCCACTAATGCCAGCTATGCCCCAACTCAAAGTCACTGGCTCCCATCAAGCTACATACGTGCGGGTGACTTTCAAAGAGCCCCGCAACTATCACACATTAAGTTCACACTGGCAGCAAGTGTCCGCAGATATGTCGATAGATGCGCGCGCGTGTGTGTGTGTGTGTGTGTTTGTGTGTGCGTGCGTGAATCAATGTGAAGTCATCTGTGCCCGCGCCGCGCGTTGACATCTGGCACGCGTCTCACACCTGAGAGCAGAGGAGCTGACAGGGACAGGCCCATTAGAATCAATTACAGCGGTCACACACGGGGGCGTCTGGCACACTTCACACTCACAGTCAGGACAACCTCCATGCGGGATGTGCACGCACACACACACACACAAACTACAGTATACCGTACTTACTTTCATGACGAACATCTCTCGTGTTCTCTTGTCCATGACCAAAAGAACCTGTGATGGAAGAGTGTCATTAATCGGCAGGTCGTGAACACGAACACACACACACATGATGAAGATGACATAGCGGCCGTGTTTTCAATGACGGGCTCTTATTCCTCAGGAGAGGGTCAGCGCAAAAATAAATGTTGGTCCCTAAATGACACTGGAGGGGAGATTAACCCTTCAGGGCCTGCTGTGTTTACCAAGGCAATGTCACAGCCACAAAACATTGATTTAAGCACATTAGGGTGAAAATTATTAGCTGATTAGCCGACCAGATGGGCACAAACAAATGTGTTTGCGAGTCAATTATTGTGCAAAGACACCGAGCATTTCTAATTTAATTCTTCGACATTGTGGTCGTTGGTCGATTTGATCTTGGATTGACTTTTTTTTTTCCAGTTCGAAAAAAAAAAAATGAATAATCCAAATGGAACACATTTAAAGTGACTGACGACGCACAAACAGAACACAATTAGTTTGATGTTTTTTTTTTTTTTTTTTAACAGGATGTTAAATTATAGTTGGCATGACTTTACAAATATGAATTCATCATTTGGTGGTTTTCTACATACTCTGGAAATTTAATATGTTTGAAATATGTATTTTGTCCACTGTGAATGGGTGAAAGCGCATTTTAATGCTGCCATGTAAATCATTCAAATGCTGTTCCTACTATAGATTTCTACATGCAGAAAATAGGATAAAACCATTAGAATCTCTCACGCTTTAAAACTAAAGATTTGGTGTTTTTTATTATTATTCTTGATTATTTTACACTGGGATGATTTAGGATGCTGTATTTTTTTTTTTTTAATTCAGTCATTTTTTTGCATGTGTCGACCATTTCAAGAAGCGAGCAGATGTTACCGACATCATCCTTAAATCTCGTCCTTCCTTTGACGTGCCCTATCCGCCAGTATTACAATTTCCAAAAAAAAAAAAAAAAAGACGGCTGCGGTGCCACTCTGTGGTATCTTCATTTTCGCCTCTTTTCCGTCCCTAACATCATCATCGCTCTCGTGCTCCATCATCACCCTCTCCGGGGAGATCTCGAGCATATGTGCGCGACCCGGTGAGTGAGTCTGTACGTTGGAGGGGGGGTTGGGGGGGGCAGCAGGGTGAGGAGCTCTCTCCATCTGTCTCCTATGTCCCCATTAAAAGTGAAAGGCAGAAGGATGAGATGAGGAGGGGAAGGCGGGCACCATTTTTGGCGATTACTTGAATTGTGAAGCTGCTTTTAAAGTGATGGACTGCTGAACTTAGGCACATCTACAGCCTGCCGGTATTGTGTCAACATTCCCCTTTGGGTTTTTTGCGTGTGCGGCGAGTAGGATGAGCATCATTGATTCAGTGTTGTATGCCGCTCTCGGAGCCACTTGCCAAGTCATTTCATGGCTGAGTGGTGAAGCTGCTTCGCTAAAATTTCCAAAAAAAAAAAAAAAAAAGACGGCTGCGGTGCCACTCTGTGGTATCTTCATTTTCGCCTCTTTTCCGTCCCTAACATCATCATCGCTCTCGTGCTCCATCATCACCCTCTCCGGGGAGATCTCGAGCATATGTGCGCGACCCGGTGAGTGAGTCTGTACGTTGTGTGTGTGTGTGCATGTGTGTGTGTGTGTTTGTGTGTGTGTGTGTGTGTGGAGCCGGTGCGTTCTTTCCGTGTGACCCTGGCTGGGACCAAACAGGTGCAGGCTAAATGGATATGAATGGAGATGTGAGTAAACAGAGCGGTGGTGCTAGCCAGGGCGCTAATATAATTACTGCTGAACTTAGGCACATCTACAGCCTGCCGGTATTGTGTCAACATTCCCCTTTGGGTTTTTTGCGTGTGCGGCGAGTAGGATGAGCATCATTGATTCAGTGTTGTATGCCGCTCTCGGAGCCACTTGCCAAGTCATTTCATGGCTGAGTGGTGAAGCTGCTTCGCCGGCAGGTGGCTGACAGAACCAGCAACCCAAACTGACCTTGGTGGTAGTCATAACTGCTGCTAAACGGTTACGCACACACATACACACACACACACACACACGGACACACACGTTATCCCTCTCGATTATCAAGTCAATCTTCTATGTTTTTTTGCTCCTCAAAGATGGTTGAAAGAGGAGAGGAGACACGGAGACAGATTGTCCATATTTATCGGGACATGATTCAACTAATATAGAGTAGTGCACTCGTTGGAACTCGTTGTGAAGACCACGCGCGTGAGTGTTTCACCTTGACCCCTGCCATTTCACCAACTCTGCATTTATTTCTGAAGGACCAAACTAATGACTATTACATACGCGTCTATGTGTGTATACATTCTAAGCGAACAGTAAATCTACATGGGGCACTGTATTAAGGTTATTGTAATCGAGGCCATTTTTAACATTTTCGGGTGGGCATCGGTTATGAGCGAAATTCGCATCGCGGCTTCGTCCCTAACCCTGCGAATAGAGTAACGCCGTTATAAATAATAAGACAGAAATCATTTTTTTGAGCATCCTTTTGCTCATCACTCAAATGACCTTATCGATGACGCCCAACACCCTGTAAGCAGCAAGATCATCGGAAAGACTGGGCTGGCTCTCTCCGCTGGTGGACGAACAGCACTGCGCCCCCATCATCTGTAACCCAAACAGCGATTCAGGGAGATTCAATGTTCCAAAAATAGAGCAAGTTAATATTTGGCGACGGCTCACCAATGTCTGGGTAGACCCTTGGCCCATGTTGCTGCCAAGATGCTGACTGGATATTTGCTCCGCTCGCATCAGGTACTCGGCAGTCTTCTTCTTCACTGCCTCTCGCCGCGTGGGGCTGGGCTCACCTGTGGTGCGACGTTCGTTCGCTTACAAGAAGATGTTTTGACGTTTGTGACGGGAGCCAAAGGACGAGCACTCTGACCTTGAACACCTTGCAGCAGCAGGTCCACCCCGCTGCGGTAGAAGGAGAACGCCGCCCGGTAGTCGTGATCCTTCTCCTTCTGTGCAGCCACCCGGATAAGCTCGCCGGCTTTGTCCAAATAGTCGGCCTTCAGCTTTTCCTTGAGGCCGCCGGCTTTCTTGGAGAATAGCGACCCACGGCCAGGCCGGCTGACCTCCGGCTTTGGGGCCAAGGAGCCGGGAGAGGAGAGGGCGGGTGACGGTGGGCTGCAATGATCCTGAGCGGAGGGCAAGCGAGGACTGCTGCTGCTGTTGCTGCTAATGCTGGCGGCGCCCCCGTGCGGCTGCTTCGGGGAATTGCAGCCCAAGGCCATGCCATCATCGAGCTCAGCCAGTGAGTCCGTGTCTACAGCCAGAGAGACCAAGTCACTGCTCTCACTGGACGGGCCTGAAAAACGTGTGGATGGAAGAAACCTACCGTTACTTGACTATAAATAGCAGCTCGAATCCGATCGATGACAAGTATAACTCATATCTACCTCCATACTCGGACGTGAATGTCAAATCTTCTGTACAACTGAGGTGTCTTTGAACTGGAGAAAAAAATCCAAATGTCAGCAATAGGATAGTAAAATTAGCTTTTCTGCGTTCGTTTGTGTCGATCAAATTGATGGGAATTGATGAGAAATCAATGATTCAATACCGTTCCTTGATCTGATTCTTTATAAGTTGTCATGGAGTGAGGGACTTAAATAATACAAATGAGTTTGCTTGCTTTAACTCTGTAATATCTTCAACTTTGTATATGTATTTATGCACACATCATCTCTAATATATCCTATAAATGGGCAACTTGCTTCTCAAAGTGTCCAGAGACCAAAAAGATTGCAATGCAACACGTCACAGTGCCTTAGGAAATTGTCCACTTTACTTTAAAGAATGAGACTCTGCCAAAGGGTATCTCATAACTTTCATCGTCACTGCCAGAAGATCAGATCTCTTTTAATCCAACAGGTGTAGAAACTCACCTATCCAGAGTTTTGGTGTTCAGGCCAAAACCCTGAATATAAAAGCAGTGTATTGGCACCATCTTGTGGCAACTTGGTGCCAAGAAAATGCATTGAAGTGAGTGGAGGAGCTTCACTTGGGAAGAATTGTAAATATGACTACCTACCATCCGAGCTGGAGTCTGACAAAGTGTCAGCCAGGAATTCGGAGAAGGGCTCAGACGGTCCGATGAGCTCCGAGCTGTCGTGGACCTCACCGCCCTGGACAACACGTATTAAAATTGTGCTTTTGGATTGTGGTTCTGTGTGCATTTATTGGCACAGACGTCTTACCTTGAAGAACTCCTGGATGTGCTGGCTGCTGTACAGAGCGGGAATGTTGGCAGAGAATTGCAGCAGATCCTCCAAGCACTGTCTCCTCTCCTCAATCACGGAGTCATCGAAGCGACCTGAATGTGGCAGAAGAAATCCAACACACACTGAAAGAAGCCAAGAATCACGGCTTTGTCTGCTGTTTCAGTATGCTGAGATATTGGTTCTTACTGGAACAATGGACATTATGTTTTCGGTTATTATTTTGATCAATTGCAGCATTACTGAAAGACACAGAGCTGGTTTTAGGGCCACACCAAAAAAGAAAAAAAAAAAAAAAGAAAACATACCCTCATAATGAAATTATGAAATTAGGGAAATAAAGCCACAGTTACAAGAATAAACTTGTACATTTGTAGTATCAGAGTAAGAAGCAACTGTACTACTGGACAGACTTTTAGCACCAAATACAAGGAGGCAGAACAAACAGGGTTTAATTATTTGCAAACTTACTCTTCTTATCACTTTCTAGGTCATTAGGCCTACATCGAAATGTTTGGACATCGGAGAACCAAGATAGAAGCCATTAAAAATGTAAAAGGGGCCAATTACCGTGTCAATTTACATTCACTGTCAATAATAATGTAATCACTTATAAGTGAGCTCGGTCGAAGCATACTTACCAAACACTTTGGCCTTTGCAAAGGGAGGGAAAAGCTCCGATTGACTACAAACTTTCTTGTGCAGCTGCCAAAGGTTGTGGTGAAGTTTCCGAAAGTCGCTGTACCTCTTCCAAACCGTGATCTGGAGATTGAGAGACAGACAGCACAATGGGGTGGTGTGAATCAAAAAATAAAAGTCATAAAGCCGAGATCCGAGGGTCCAGTTGCTACTTTTCTTGATCACTCAGTCCCCTGTTGAAATCATCCTTTCTCAAGACTTCCAGGCAGTAATTGGCATCACGCTGAATGCATTAGCATTGCTTCCGTGTAAGAGTGGATTCCAAAGTGGACATCTTTTGTGAAAAGTCTAAATTCTTCTAAAGAAATGCGTCTCAGGGAATAATAGTGCAACCCAATAAATAATGAGTAATTTCTACACAAGTGATGTCACGGATTAAAAATCTTTATGTTTTACCTCTTGAACGTCCTCTGGGTTCTTCCGAGAAATGATCTGTGTGAAAACAGAAGAGGGAGAAAGGAGTCAGGATTATAATCCAATTGTTCTTGTGAGCGTTGACACAAATATGAGCAGGGAGGGTAACAATGGGTGCATTATTTAAAGTGAATACCAGGGAGAAGAGGGAGACATCGCCAATAAATGTTAAAGTGGTGAAGGTTCAAAAAAGATGAACTCTCTGATCAACTCTATCAGATTGTTCAATCGGTCATAATTTCACATTGTGGTTGGATAAATGACATTTGCTTAAATTATCAAATTGTATTTCTTCTGCGTTTCACCGCTACGCAGATTTCGTACGTCGGGATTTCTATTTACGTAAATTATCAATGACGTTTTTACATCTTGTCTATGTAGACGTAATTTCGGAATGGCCTTTCCTCGGTATTCCTGACACCCGCTACGCAATTTCGTATTTCGGAATATTAAAAATCCTGCATGTATTAAGTCGAACAAGCCATTCAGTCACATCAACTATAAACGCCACACTCCTAATTACATAATCCAACCTCCATTACACTCTTTCAGCGTAGTGTTACTCGTGTTCCTCAGTGAATCACTTTGCTACGCAGTTTACGCTTGGCTATGAGTCCGATTCATTTACGGTTGTGATGACACAATGATAATGACATAACCACCAAGGGTGGAAAAAAACACCGGTATTTTAAGGAGGAAAATAACCAGAGAGGGAGCGACACATAAAAATAACCACCAGTAGTGATATGGTGTCGTTGACATTCGGCGTTTACATCATATTACCTCGACTAGCTTAGCGTGAGCTAACATTGTCATTGTCACAGCTGTCGATTGTGCGGCAACCACTCACCCGCGCGGTGACTTTGTATACTGTGTAGCCTTTCCGGTGCTTCGTGGGTTCCGTGACGGTATAAAAACGAGCGAAATCCCCGCTGTCCCGCTGTGATATCATTATGCTAACAACATTGCCGAAAGCTAGCAGCCGGCTAAGCTGTCCACTTCCATTCAGTTTTGTAATGACAGCGAAATTCCAGTGGGAGTGAGAGCTCATTCCCTCAGCAAAATCTATGACGCACTGACATACAGTATGTGTGAGAGCACAGATTACAGTTATCTCCCTCTCACTGGCGAACATTTTTCCACTTACATACTACTCATTCATACACTCTCCAGTTGTACTGTATTTCCCCTCTCATAAATTACAGAAACGCTCTCACACACATTATCAATCATTTTGAAATTGTAAATGTCAGAGAGAAAGTATGACACCGCTCACACTCACTACTAAAACGCTCACACACACTCCTAGATTTATGTGTTCACACTCGACCAAGACACTCACATGTACTACAGAAACACCCACAAACTACCATTTTTTTACCACTCAAACGCACTACTATAGCACTGTCACGTACATTACTGAAAAACTTTTTCATTCACAGATACTACTGAAATACACTCTAGCAGGAGCATGATGGCCAGCGGGAATTTGGGAGAAATGTGTTGATCAAACCATGTGACGGTCACCCTCAACATCCATTCACTTTCGGAGTGTGATGTCTATATATCACCATTGTGTTGGTGGGCTCATGTGTGACATGAGAGTGTGTGAGAGGAAGTAACCCTGATTTGTTCAATTATTTCACATCTTGTTCAATTATTTAACGTCCCTGTCAAGTGAATATTCACATTTTTCTCCCTCTTTGGTCCTTCCTCTTCCACCTTCCCCTCCATGGTGTGCACACACTCAAATGTGACAACAAGGCACTCTAAAGCAGCCACATCAGTGGCTGTCACATCTAACTTTAAATAAATAAATAAATAAATAAATATCAGGACAGTTTAATGCCACAGTATACCTCCACAAATGAGTTACTACATAGTTGTCAGTCTTTGCACGTTTTCAGCAATCATCTTCAAACATGTATCATGATTTTTGAAACAAATCCCTGAATTAAGAAAGAACTTCACTTCATATGATTATATTGGTCCTATGTAATATTTCATATTAATCGAAAGACAATACAGTGAAACTCCTCTACAACGAAATCGTGTTTGCAGCAAGAAATTTTTCACAACAGGGGATATTTTTCACTGTAGCAAATTTGATATCAGATGTAAGCACGCACACACACACACACACACACACACACACACACACACACACACACACACACAAACGTACGTGTACATGCACACACAAATGTATGTGTACTCTAATTTTATTCCAATAGTGCATAAGTATGAGCACACACTTATTTGACACTTCATATTGTCAGTGTAGAAAGAAAAAAAAGGGAAAGAAATTGCGAAATTTACGATCAGCATTCACTTTCACTTATGCCAATTTATTGGATAATGTCTTTTATATAAACCAGTGTGGTGGTTGCTGTTGCCGTTTCCGAACGAAGCAGTAGAGGTCGCTGTTGGATTAGACTACGTTGTAGTGAATGTCTTCGCAACAGGGTTTTTTTTTCGTCGTATGGGGGGCAGGAGAATGGGAATGATGTGTTTTTTTCGTCGTATGGGGGGCAGGAGAATGGGAATAATGTTAATGTATGAAGATTTTTTCACATTAGGGGGTATTTTCGCCCATGTAGGTTTCGTTCTAGAGGAGTTTCACTGTAATCGAAAGACAATACAAAAATCATTCATCTACCTGTGATCATAATTAATATTGTAGTCCAATTGATAGCAATCACAATATTTGAAAATACAATGCATTTCATCATCATCGCAAACTACAACCACAATAAAATACGCATTGCATTTAAATGGATAGCCTCAAATTGAAATATACAGTATTGTGTTTTGTTGCTAAATAGAGAGGGCATCTTCAAGAAGAAGCCATCCAGACGAGCACCACCAGCACTGACACTTGATTCCAAATCCCGGATGTGCATTTGCTTGACCCGTTGCCTGTGTGCTCACAGTGGTAAGTTCGCGTTTCCATCATATCCCTGACATGACCGTAAGGGTTAACGTGGAACTGGCTCTGTCAGAAAAACAGAAACGAGAGCACTTACACATTACAGTTCACACAAAAACTATATGCAAACAATTTTCTCACATTTTGTTTCACTGATTAACGTTTTACAGAACAAATCCCAACGAGTCATACAACTGAGGTACATTCTGAGAATTACCATTATCATTTGGGAATGAAAAACGACACATGCAAACATATTATCTGAGCAAATAATGGTGGATTTTTGATTTATTTTAGCTCTGTTTAGTTTAGCATATTATTATGAAAATGACGATGGCACGGTAATGCATGAGATTTGTGCAAGTTTCCCACTAGTCTCTTGGAGTTTTAACATGAACAGAAACCATCCCAAGTTGCACTTACATCATTTGTGAATAAAATCTGAATTTGCGACAAGTTCTTCACCACGTTCTCATACTCTACAATTTCCTCTTGGTTTGAAACAGAGCCTCCCAGAGGGAACCTGTAAGGAATTCATAGCAATGATTAGACTCCCATGATACATATGCCTTGGAGGAGGTTTTGGGAAGGGCGGGTGGATATTTGTTAGCAACAGAAAGTAGCGCCGCAGACTCTCACTGGTGGTTTAGGTTTGACATGTTGGGCTGGCTGAAACATGCTACAATCTTGATTTTGGGGTAGAACAGCAGGAAGGCCAGGCACATCTCATCCGTGGTCGCCAAACCCATCTGCGAAAAGGAAGTATTCATAAAAAAATGTGCTTGTTATCATTGTCTTTTATTTTTTTTTAATTACTCGTACCTGTGTAGCCCCAGTCCTATCCGAAGTACTGTAGGAGCACTCCACCACAATATCATCTCCCTGCAGCAGATGAGACATCACATAGTCAAGAATTAATGACTCTATTTAACTACATAATTCTTTGCTATGCTTCAAAGTTAATTTTTTTTTATTGAGAAACTTTGCCGTTTCGATAACATTTTGTTTCTCCCCCCTTAGAGATAAGGTGAGAAGCTCGGCCATCCGGGAGGGGCTGAGATGCAAGTCGCTTCTCCTCCACGTCGAGAGGAGCCAGATGAGGTGGCTCGGGCATCTGATTAGGATGTGAGGTGTTCCGGGCACGTCCCACTGGGCAGGAGGCCCCATGGATGACCCAGGACACGCTGGAGGGACTATGTCTCTCAGCTGGCCTGGGAGCGCCTCGGAATCCACCGGGAGGAGCTGGAAGAAGTGGCTGGGGAGAGGGAAGCCTGGGCTTCGCTGCTAAAGCTGTTGCCCCAGCGACCCGACCCCAGATAAGCGGTAGAAACTGGATAGATGGATTTTGTTCTCCAGCAGGCACAGAAATGGTAAATAGATGAAAAGAAAAAAAAAAAACATAAGGAACAAAAAAAAAAAAAGCAACCCCAACCTAAGCTTCTTCAAAAGGAGCACAGTATGGATTTGGAAAAAAAAAACTGGGAGTCAACATTACAGCCTAGATGCAGTGGGCAGGCTTTGCAGCCATCAAGGTGCCACCACATCCCATCTGCAGCTGCGCCATAATAGTGAAAGGGAGGAGCGTTGGAGGGGAAGCTAAGGAATGGTTGATAGTGTTGTGTATTGCGTTTGTGTGATGGGTGTGTTGTTCACGTCACTATTCTCTGCGGGGTGTCAGTTTTTATTTTTACTTTACTTGAAGTGTCATGTGACGGAATCTCTCCCAGCAGGCGGGCTCACCGGTTTGATGGTCTTGATGCTTCCCAATCTGGTAATCTCTTGCAGGTTGAAGTCATAGTTCAGATTCATGGCGAGAAATCCCAATTGCTCTCCATTTCTATCCGCAGTGCGCAAAACTTGTCATCATCAACATCATCCAAGGCCGTTGTCGAGACCAAATCTCACTTTTCTTACCTGAAATGTCCCACTCGGATCTCTCTCCCAGCTGTATGAGTGTGCATCATCACAGCAAAAACTTGCAAGTCCGGCACAGGATTGACGATCTGGATAGGTGGAAATGTAGAATTAGGAAAGTAGAAATACCCTGCAGGACAGTCGCATGACACAACAACACACCTGAGAAATGAGACTGGTGTTACACACGCCATAGGTGCGGAATTTAGTCGCTCGAGGAGGAATGTCGTAGTCGATATGACGAGACGGTGACACGCCCGTGGATAGGATTCCGACATCATGCGGTCGCAATTGGTCTGTGTAGTGCAGCTTTAGACCTGAGCTGTCAATCCTGCCTGTGTGTACACAGACAATAGCCAACAGTGAATGAGACCAGTTTTAGGCGTGAAGCACAAAAACAACCCAGATGTCTCGAGGAGGAATGTCGTAGTCGATATGACGAGACGGTGACACGCCCGTGGATAGGATTCCGACATCATGCGGTCGCAGTTGGTCTGTGTAGTGCAGCTTTAGACCTGAGCTGTCAATTCTGCCTGTGATAGACAGACAAGTGAATGAGACCAGTTTTAGGCGCGAAGCACAAAAACAACCCAGATGTTACAGTGAGATTCAAAACAGAAGCTTCACCATACGTGTCATCACTTGCTGTCAAAGTTGTGTACCTGATACGTTGTTGAGGTTGCTGTAATGGATCTCCAGCCTGTAAAACGCAACGTCCTCCCCACCTCCGATGGGAATGCCGGTGTTTTCCGGCAGCTCAAAGATCTGCGGCGGCGAATGGATTGATCAACACACCATGGCGTAAGTCAAAGGAGAAAGGCGTGAGAAAATTCACATGGTGGACGCCCGACCTGGCTTCCCACAGCCCAAGCGCCAACAATGGCATAGCAGCGGTCCCCCGAGTGGCCCTGGTAGCATTCGCCGTCATAGGCGGTCGTCACGGATGACGGGCAGCTGTAGAGCAGCATGTGGTGGACCAGATCACGGTTCTCAATCACCGGCTCAAACTGAAATGAAAATGCGTTGCTCATGAAGAACACATTGTTGTTGTTGTTGTTGTTTTCGACTTCATTTTGTCAAATTCAATCTTGATGGATGTAAAGAATTTCAGTTCAAGTGTAAAATGTAAACATAATGGACCATGTGATGGGAAATGAACTCATGTAGTTCTAATAAATTAACTCCAAAATGTCATTAAAACAGTGCTGAAATAAAATAAAATTAAATTAAAATTAAATTAAATAAAGCTATCACTATGATGAAAATGACATTTTAAATTTATTTTAAAACAAAAGTCTGAATGTAGTACCGGTACAATTATTTTCTGGAAGTAAAATATTTAATGACTGGCCAATTCGTGTTAAAAGAATAAAAGCGAGTGATGAATGACACTGCCCTCCATAACTCTTGCCCCCCCCCTGCTTAAGATCTAATTTTTTGCTTCTTCTAAATTCAGTTCTTCAATCTAAATAATTTCAGTCCAAAATTTCAAAAGTGATTTTCAATGGGGTTGAGGTCTGGGGACTGAGATGGCCATAGGATGAGCTTAATTCTCCATCCGGTGAACCATTTCTACAATTTTCAATATGACAGTCAATACTTCAGCAATAAAAGTTGAATTTATTTGAAGACTTTTAATATATCTTAATCACAGGTGCCAATAATTACGACATGACTAAATACACTGACAATAACATCCAATAAAATAACGTGATCTACTTTTTTTTTTTAACCGTCGACTGATGCACCACAATATATTTCAACAAGTGATGATGGATTCAAAATATGAATATTAAGCAAGTGACCTGAATTATGTGATGCTTGGTGACGAAGGTTGGAAACTTCATGACCCTGCAGTGGTAATAAGTGTCCTGCGGAGGGATAGTGATCTGCAAAAAAAAAAAAAAAAAAAAAGGAAGAAATAATAATAATAATAATAATAATACACACATATATATGTTTTGCAACACACATTATATTTGTAAAGTCAGAATGAAAGCATGACATCATTCCTACGTTTTCCATTGTAGCACTGATGTAGTTTCCTTTTGCCGCAGTAGACCTGGTGACATAATTCAGTAGGTTGAGTTCTTTGGAACCGGCGAGAGCCGCATGGAACCCAATCTCATCCGTCAATCCGTAAGCATATATCAGCTTCATGGGTTGGGCCTTGAAAATTCCACACAGATACGCGACGGCATGAACGCAAATTGCAAAACAATTGCCGTTGTAAGACAACATTGTGAGACAACAGCAAGTAACCGTCCATGTAAGCTTTTCTTCACCAAAACCGGGTTGGATTACGGACATTCAAACGAGAACAAACGGTGTTGCTATGGCGCTCGCTCATGTCGCACTGGACGAATTAATGTCATCTTATGGATGTATTCAGTGGATTGCAACAGGAGAAGACCCAGAAACTGAGGTTAGATGAAACTTGAGCTCGACGATGGACAATTAAGTCCTCAACACAATAGAATGAAACTGCAAAATGCCTGAATTGAAAGCTCCATGGTGGGAAACAACAAACAACACGGACTCTAAGTGAGAACTTGCTTTTGGCACTTATGACAAGAGCTGACTGAAAATTTATATTTATACATAATAAAAGGGGCGGCCCGGTGATCCAGTGGTTAGCGCGTCGACCTCACAGTGCAGAGGCCGTAGGTACAATCCCGGCTCTGGCCTTCCTGGGTGGAGTTTACATGCTCTCTCAGGGCCTACGTGGGTTTTCTCCGGGTACTCCGGTTTCCTCCCACATTCCAAAAACATACATGGCAGCCTGATTGATTGAACACTCGAAATTGTCCCTAGGTGCGAGTGTGAGCACGGATGGTTGTTCGTCTCTGTGTGCCCTGCAATTGGCTGGCAATCGGTTCAGGGTGTCCCCCCGCCTACTGCCCGAAGGCAGCTGGGATGGGCTCCTGCACCCCCCTTGACCCTTGTGGGGATAAAGTGGATCGGAAAATGGATGGGTGGATAAATAAATAAGCATCTCCCACTCCTCACGTTTCTGATTGCTATGTCTAGTTCAACAGGTGGAAGACACAAAAAGAATTCGGAGTCCTACTTACAGTGATGGGGAGATCTTGGTGGTCACAAGTTTGCAAGGCCCTGGAAAAGGTCATGAGAGTTTGCCCGTCGCTCTCATTGAGGGCCAGCAGAGTGTAGCTCTGCTGTTGGTCCTCGATGGGGTAGCTGTTTTCTGTGGAATAATAGTCCTACAGGGAGCAAAACTCTCGCATGAGATAACAAATCTGGCCTCATTTTAATCCCGTGACTTACTTTAAAGTAGTTTCCGTCAGGACCGACTCCCCCCATGACGAGATCGGCCCCGATCATGTCTCCGTTGGGACTCAGGCCGAAGCCGATCCAGCCGGTGGTGTTGACGATGAATTTGAACGTGATGTTTCCCTGCTGGTCATCGAATCCCCACTTGATGCAGACCAGGTGGTCAGTGTCCAGGTAGTCCATGAAGGGCAGGCTCGGATCTGACGCCTGTGCTGCTTCAGTCCAGATCAGACACAGGAGAGGAAGGAGAGCGAGCATGATGTACTGCTGAGACTCGAGTGCTTTGGACTGAGCCAAAAAAATACCCTCCTGGCCTTTTGACACACCTGCAGTGCTAGATGAACCCACGTGATACGTCCCCTCCCAATACCGTAAACTACACCCTTGGCCAACTCCCTCACGATCATCCCAACCATCATCTATCATTTCTATAGTCTTGAAATATGAGCAGGAGTTCAGAAGGGATTTGTGGGTGGCCCGCACATGCTCCATCTGCCCAATGGAGCACTCATTGCCTGGGACAGACAAATTTTCTTTTTCGATCCAATAATTATCAATGATTTCATCATTATCATTTTTAAAAGTTTAATTTTGTTCATTTTTAAAGTGAAATATTAATTTTATATGCAGTAAACAGAACTAACGTTAGGATTTTATAGTGTGGTTTTAAAGTAAGGTTAGGGTTTCTAGGTAGGGTTTTAAACTGGGGTTAGGGTTTCCAAAGTAGGGTTACAAACTAGGATTCGATTTTTATAGTCGGTTTTCAAACTAGGTTTCGGGTTTCATAGTAGGCGTTCAAACTCGCGTTAGGTTTCATTGTCGGGTTTAACTAGGGTTAGGCTTTCCAAGTAGGGTTTCAAACTACGGTTAGGGCTTCAGGGTAGGGTTTTAAACTAGATTAGGGTTTCATAATGGGGGTTCAAACTAGGTTTAGGAATTGAATGTAACATTTCCAATTAGGGTTAGAGTTTCATAGGAGGGTTCGAATTTGGGTTAGGGTTTCAAATTGGTGTTTGAAACTAAGGTTAGGAGCTGAACAAAACTGTTGGGTTGGGGTAGGTGTGGGATTAGAGTTTATGTGTTGATTTAGGTCAGGGTTTGGGTTTCACGTCAGTAGGGATGGGCAGACTTGCATCGTTTTACTCATCCTCCAGGTTAGGGTTATGGTAAGGATAAGGGTGGGGTTCTTGTTGGGTTTTAGGCAAGCATGGGGTTTGATGTTAGCGTAGGGTTTGAGATTTTTGTTTTTGGTTTGGTTTTTATTTTAGGGTTATATTACTCGTTTTTAAATTCGGTCTAAATTTCGTTTTAGATTGCTGAACAACAGTGGCCTCAGGATTGACCCCTGGTGAACGCCACAGGCCATAGCCCCTGGCAATGAATTCTTAAAAAAAATAAAATAAAAAATCCCCCCCCCACACACACAAAACAAGCTACAGTGGTTTGATATATAAAACAGTTCATTTAAAATGTTTGAAAAGTCAGCTTGATAGTTTGAAGTGACGGGCACCGCTAACATCGCCACTAATATTGCCGTCGTACAAACGGATGATGCGATTTCTTACACGAGCACAGTCGGTTAACATTTACACTTGCATGCAACACTTGACAAAATCATGAGTTGGCAAAGCGTGACCCTCGCAGAGTGGACCTCTAGCATGAGTGTGTTTCATTGTCTCAAAGTGGAATGGTTTTACTTGGTGTTTTTGGGTGACATCTGGATGAATCTGACATAGGTAACATTCAAAACGAGGCTCAAATCTGTAGCCACAAATGGAAAAAATGCATTCAGCGTGCCCGTTATCCACTTCATGAAAAAACAACACTTTGGACAATGCTAACACTTCCCTGAAGAGCTTCCCTTTTGACCTGTCAATCATCTGCCTTGAGGAAGCCACAGCGTTCAGGCCTCGACAAAAGTATTGGGACATGTTGCGGTATTGGCGAGGACGAGGAAAAAAAACTATTATTATTTCGTCCCAATACTTTTGTCCATCTCCATAAGACACAATGCATTTTGCTTTGTAATGTCCCGAAAACATGCCAGAGTACATCTTACGCAATGAAACCAGAAGACACTTGACTAGCCAATACATTCTGCAAGGAAAACTTGGTTGAGTTTGTGCTCCAGGTTGGATCAAGCTAATTTCCACTAGCCTGTCAGTGGAGTTTCAACTGTATGTTAGCATTAAGCTACCTGCATTTTTTTTGACAGTGAGACAGTGACAGGTGCCAAGCAATGCTTTAACAAGTGCGTTGGTAAATGTGTTCAAAGCGTGTGGGAGGGTAAAAGTACACACCAAAATGATCTATTCTTTTAATTTTTGTGGATTTTCATATTTTGCGAGATGTTCTGGAACATATCCGCTCCATGATAAATGGAGGTTCACTATCTATGTCGTATTTGTTTTTCGGAATCCTGGTGGACGTTTTCACAGATTGGCCAGGATACAGCTCGTCACCGTGCATACATTGCGTCTGTGTCTTTCATGCATGTTGACGGCGGACTTTCCAGTAAGGCACACGTGGGCGAGTCCTCAGGGGTGAGGAGCCGCCTCTCAGTCATCGAGGGCAAGAAAAAAAAAAAAAAAATTAAACGTCAACATTCATCTTCATCTCAGGTGCGAGGGAGGAAAACTGAGTGGAAACATACAAGGCATATGATGCGTGGTGAGAGATAAATAAATAAATAAACTGTAATATTTCAAGCACATTCCTTATTTGTGTGTGATTCGTTGCCGAGGATCCTCTTTCATCTGATGCAGATGTCTGGGCCTCGTGGGTAAATTGCTAGTAGATGAGCACAATTCCATCTATTGCTTTCTAGATTTACCATTTCTTGTGTTGGCGTCTTGCTTCTGATGTCAACCACAATTCAGGAGGATTTCATTCAAACGCAGATCAATTAGTTGGACATTGGCTTAGCTTTTATATGTCATCTATTAATGTTTTGTACCATGGCGGCCATCTTTGTGGAAGGTGTGTATCACATGCGGCGGCCATCTTTGTGAAACTTGTGTATCAGATGCGGCGGCCATCTTTGTGGAAGGTGTGTATCAGAAGCGGCGGCCATCTTTGTGGAATGTGTGTATCAGAAGCGGCGGTCATTTTTGTGGAACGTGTGTATCAGATGCGGCGGCCATCTTTGTGGAATGTGTGTATCAGGCGCGGCGGCCATGTTTGCGGACTGCATTGTAGTGTGTCGACCATAAATTAAATGTGTGTTTATCGGCAAAGTGTCTGAGGAATCATGTCGGCCATTTTGGGGGGAATAAGTTGATGCATGGCGCCCATATTTGTGGAGTGATTTTCCTCATGCTGGCCATGTTTGTGGCCGTGTAGGATGCACCACCTTTTTACTTTTTGTACAATTTCCTACTTACCTCTCATAAGAACACGTCTAAGGTGACTGTATTGGCACAGAAATGATGGAAGCAAGCTTGCAAACGTCACACTACCTTCTTGATATGAACTAGTGCGGAAATGTGTTTTTTGGGCCTCATTTGGGATTTTCAACAACAGCAACCTCCAGCCGGTGGGCAAAGTCCGGGCTGAGGCCGTTGAGGAAAAGGCTGCCATTTCTGGTCAGGGCCCCCGGCGTGAGGGAGAGAGTCAAGTTGGCGTATGCCTCGCGGTCCTCGCCGAGGTTGGCCGACAGTGTCCGTTTGCCAGGCGTCATTTCCTGGTTCATGGAGGCGTTGATGCCCAGCTCCGAGGACAGTTTGCGCTTGATGGATGCGGCGCGCTGAAAGCGGTCGTAAATGTCCACGCTCAGCCGCCGTCGGGTTTCTTTGAACTCGGCCGACACGTTGGCCGTCCACTCGGCGGCGTGAGCCCGGAACTCGCCCACCTGCGGCGACAGATTGACAAGTTAGTCACAACGCACGCTTGCTCGCGCGCCCTGAGGCTGACATATGCTAAGCACAGGACCCCAAGGGTGCTGCAGGGCTCCCAGCTGACCATTCAAATCAATTTAATATTAAAAATCGTCTCAATGGTCGCCAAAATGTTTATTTACTATGATATAAAAAGTGATACTATTGATAAAAATTTAATAATTGTGCTCGGCAGATAGTGTGGGCCGCTGTCCAAAACTAAAAATAACAACTCATTAAAAATGGTGTAATGCTTAGTGTGTGTGGATGTATGTATGGCTGTATATGTGTGTGTGTATATATATTAAAAACAAATTAATTAGGCCAAAAGAACGTGTGAATGTAAGGAACCTGACAAAGAATAAGTATTCATAAGAGCAGGATAGTATAATGGCAATGATGAATAAAACGCTTCGATTCATTTCCAACCCCCCCCGCACCCCCACCCCCGTTGAGTCCATCCATGAAGCCTCATTAAAAAGTCCGACTTGGACAAGGCTTAACCAACACGTACGGAAACCCGCATCCTTTAATGTGTTTCACGTGCTCGCTCCGTCTCGAGCGCCCTATTAATTGAGGCGCTCCGTCGGGTCTCTGCGGCCTGTTTATTTATTTACAAGGCTCTGACGCGTGCTCGGTTAAAGCTTCAGCCTATTTAGGTGAGAACGTATGTCTCCCACCCACGCGTCTCACACTGTTTGAGCGCGTGCTTCCACCTCCTCATTCTCACTTTGGATATCTTGGAATTCACAGCAGAACGCCCCGGCAGGGAAAGAAAACCTAATTGGGCAAACAGCAATTCCCCAACGGGGGGAACCGTGGAGACACAAGCAGTTGTGAACGCAAAGAGACAGCCCGTGGATGTACAGTACGGTACCGTGCGATGCTCTCTCTATACAGTCCGTCATGTAAATAAATGATGAAGCTGCTGCGAGCGATGATGTGCATTATTTTTACTCTACAGCATGCGCGGATTGTGTTTGAAGGCAATAATTGTATCCCGCAAAGTCACATCTGCTTCCCACGGTTTTCTATCAACTTGACCCAAATAAATATTCATTTCAAACAACCGGTATGGTAGTGACCTGAACTCCGTTCTTTTGTCAACAAGCAAAAGGGTGCCGCATTGTCAACGATTATTCACGAAAGGGAAGGTTTCAAGCTGCCTCTTGCCCTTCCCAGATGAGGTTTACTGTCAAAGTAAACGTCAAACAAAGGCAATTGCGCTTTCCGCATAGAAAACAACCAAACAAGCGCCGAAAGAAAGCCCACCTGTTAGCTTAAGGCTAGCATAAAATGGAAAACGTCATTGACATGCTAACGATTGGCATCGATAGTCGCGGTTTTGGAGCCCTTTAAGAAACACAGGGTTGAACATGTTGACAGACAATATCATATATTCTCTATTCGCTGTGGGGAAAAAAATTACACTGTTTTTTCCAAACTAATTTCACTTTACAGGGTCTTTAAAAGCCCTTCATATGGCTTTAATGTGACACATCCTGCCTATTATGATGAGAACAAAAATCAACACACATACCTCTTCCTTGGTTTTCTTGGAGATGACGCGGAACCAGTCCCCGATCATGCTGAGCACGGCGGCAAAGTAGGCCAGACCCACCAGGATCCAGAACCACACCACCGGCTTGTAGTACTTGAGGTACTCCGGGCTCTCGGAACCTCCTGCACAAGCATAGCAGCACGCAGTTAGCGAAAAAAAAAAAAAAACGCGAATCAAACTTTTTTTGTTCTTATGTAAGTTCTGATTCTTAATTCAGGAAATGAGGAGACAGCGAAGAACGTACGTTTAAAAAATAGATATATAAATATATATTTCCAGTAAATGAGCGGAGTTCATGAGAAGAGTAGAGTGCAGCATCGTTCCTTCAATAAAAGCCGTCTGGCACCGACTGAGTCATTTGACGTGACGTAAGTGGCCCATTTTGAACGTATGCCAAAGTGGAGCTGGCGCAGTTAGGCAGCATTAAGCGACAGGTGAGTTGACTTTTTTTTGAATTGACGCTGTCGACACACACGCTAATCCATATTCATCAGGCCCGCTCGGGAGAATTTAGTCACATGGCTTAAGTGTTCCTTTGCTCCCCGCCCGACAAAACTTCCCACCTGCCGCTCTTTGCTTTCTGGAGTGTCAAAGTGCAATGAGGCGGTCTTCAGGCGACATTCAAAAGACATTTAAAGATTTGAAAACAAATAATAGGATCTTAAAAAGAACTCTAAAATGTATCGGGAGCTCCCTGTTTTGAGTACCAGTCAAGAGGCAAGCAACAGTATTCTGGACCAACTGGAGATGCTTGATGGAGGATCGGCTAACTACAGTAATCCAGCTGGGATGTGACGAAGGCATGAATTGTTGTTTCAAAGTGCTGATGAGAAAGGAGAGGCTTGACTTTTGCAAGCTGCCTGAGATGAAAGAAGCTGAATTTAACAGCACCAATTTGCCGGTCCAATTTCAAATCACTGTCCGGTTTAAGACCCAAGTTCGAGACTGTTGGCTTAAGATAAGGAGCAGGATGAGAGGAACAAGGGCCACTGGCACCAAACAACAGCCTGTCATATTATGTAAAAGAAAAATGGCTGGGATTTTTTGGATTTTTTTCTTAAATGTTAAATGAAAAAATATTGTGATCTAGTTAAGGTTTTTATCATTTTGAAAACATGTCATCAATTTATGGAAAAAGTGTAATTTACAGGAAATAAAACAGAATTACACTGAAAACAAATCTTAATTTGACAAGAAAAACGTTACAGTGTTCATTATTATAGTGTTCTATTTTTTTGTGTCATTTACAAGAGTAACTTTTTCATCTCAGGAAAAAGTGGATGTTTTAAAAAAAAAGACGTTAAAAAAAAAATCAGCTTCATGAAAATTTATAACCCACAGTTGTGGTTTAAGAAAAAACTTGACATCCGATATAAAAATGTGATTAAAATTAATTTTTTGGGGTTGTGATTTTATGATATGAGGTCAAAAAAAAGACATAATTTTGCAAGAAAAAGTAGGAAACAGAGAACCTTTTTCCCCGGCGACGAAATCTCCAAATCCGATGGTGGTCAGCGTGATGACGACGAAGTAGATGGACTCCAGCGTGCTCCAGCCCTCGATGTGCTTGAAGATGACGGCCGGCAGCGCTACGAAGATGAGGCAGCCGAACAGGATGAACAGCAACGTGGAGATGACGCGGATCTTGGTCTGGCTGACTTTCCACTTCTGTGGGCGGAGACAACCAGTGAGAATGACACCGGCGAGGAGTTGACTTCACCGGAGCGGTCGCATTTGAACGTCACTTTGATTTTATGTTCCGACAGACTTGAATTTTTCTTTTTTTTTTTTTAATTTTGTTCCCATGCCTTTTCTCTGTGACATGCATGCACTCGGGGCCCGCAACGAGGCGCTCTAAAGCGGTCGCACGTTGGGCGACTCGTGCTAGACTCCAAAGTCAGCCAAACAAACAAACTGTTTTAGCTAATGTAAGGCGGATTAATGCTACAGCTCCATAATTCACTCATACATAGTCCTCAATTTTTGCGCATTTTCAACAAAAATCTTCAAACATGTATAATGTATTTAGAAATACTTTACAGGGTCTTGAGTCTAAAAAGGCGACACTGTAGGGGGTGGGGCTTAGAGGAAGACAGGATCTTGTTTTTTGGGGGGGTGGGCATTCACGGGCAAAGCCCCCCACCCCCACCAGTGGAGCCGACAAATTGTCAAATCCTCTGATTTCAGCCTCTCAACAGTAATATTTCTTTGACATATGATTATCTTTTGTGTTTAATTAAAAAAAAAAAAGACCTTGGCAAACACTGCTTTTACTTTGGAAAACAAGACAATAACCAGTAACAGAAAACCGAATATGTCCCTCTTGTGTGATATTGCTTAAATGTTGTTTTGTGTGTGTGTGTGTGTGTGTGTGTGTGTGTGTGTGTGTGTGTGTGTGTGTGTTTTTAATCACTAAATACCAAATAAACAACAATGATTGGTTCATGACCAGTAAAATGGGGGAAAATAGTTTTGTAAAACACTTCAATGCAAACTAACATTTTTATCATATGAATAAACAGAAACATCGATTTTTAAAATATTAAACGCTGACAGCCCTAATTTGCATTGTAACGTGTATACAAAGTCACATCAACACAGAGTGCATTCATCTCAATTGTATGTTTGTTCCATTTGATGTGACCACTTTTGGGGAATAATTTGCTGACAGGACAATAACTTGGCGCAGCTTCTTCCCCCTCCAACCGGCCGAAACGTCACACGACTAACAGCGCAAAATTTCGCGGCTCTACCTTGGAAGAAAATGATGCGCCTCACCGATTGAGGTCTCTCGGCGCCGTCTTGCGGCACAGATCACACACCACTCTCGGTCTTTCCTTGCGCGGTGCGTATTCTTAGCAACCGCCCCCTGCGCCCCCAATTATGTAAGTCACAAAGCAAGCGTGAGAGCGGCAGGCATAAACATATGATGAAGACGACGAGAGGAGCGTCGTTCCCGAGATTGAGATTTTCGTGCATTTAATGTGACCCCCCCCCCCAAAAAAATAAAAAATTTAAAACGTAATGAAAAATACAGAACCATCGCCCCACCCCTTCAAAAAAATAAATAAATCAGCTTGTGAATGTCACATGATCAACTGTGATGTCATTTTCAGTCGACGGCAAGTGTCAAAATGGCCGCCGCCCGAGATGGATATAAAAACGGTTGCATTTTGCGATATGAATCAAAATGCCGCGTTTTGACTCGTGGGGTCGCATACAGCATATTATTGGAAAGACCATTTTTGACCTGACCATGAAGTAAAAAAAAACCCAAAACAAAACAAAAAAACTTACATTGACTCTAAATGCAGCGTTAAACGTTCACACTGTGCATAATGTAAAGTGCTTTAAATGAAAATGAAATATAACTTTTTTTTTTTTTTTTTGCTGAACGGCTAAAGTATTTTAATGTGGTTCGAACATTAGATTTTTTGGGTGGGGGGTGATAAAAATTGAGAATGGCCTGTTGGGAAGACCTGTACATTCATATGACTTCATGGAATAAATATTCGAATATAGGTTTTAAATGTCAGCCTACTTCATTGAATTCATCTTCACCGAGTCCTGTTTGACATTATATTGTCCTCATTCCAAATTGAACCAACTTCTCCCCAAGCGACCAGATGGCCTTTTATCCATTTATGCGTGTTAATTCATTTTTAATGTCAAACATGACTAATTAAACCTGCTAAAGTGTTCTTATTTAAAAAAAAAAAAAAAAAAATCAATGAAATAAAAGCCCATGGAAGATGTCATCCATGTGTGTTATCGTTAAACTTCAGCTACACAAATAAAAGCCCAAAAATCCCCATCAGTTGTCATTTTCAAATCAGGGGGATCCGTCTGTATTTTATTTTGGTATCCCGGGAGTCTGTTGGCATGGCAACAAGGAAACCTGCATGCACCGCTTCCGAAAAGGCTGGAGGAGGCAAACGAGAGACTCACCACTATCATCTTCTCCACTCTGGCGATCCCCTTGCCAAATATGGTGCCCAGCTGGTCGCCCACGCCCGCCAACAGGAAACCAAAGAGGGGGATCCCCATCAGAGCGTAGATAATGCAGAATATCCGCCCGCCTTCCGTGTGAGGGGAGGTGTTGCCGAACCCTGTCGGGGGACCACGCAGCTTCCTTTTTATTCAAGTTGAAACGCAAGATACAGTCTTATGCCTCAGCCAGGTTATTTGCAGCTGATTCGGTGTATTGTTAAACCGCAATTAATGATGCGCGAGCGCTGTTTTAATGCAGTCCCTCTGTCTGTCAAAATGACTTCAGGGCGACCCGTAATGACTTTGGGGACTGGAGTGACACTAACTGGAAGAAATTGCTTTGAATGGCCGAGTGTTTCTTGTTCTGGGGGTCGGCTGCTGGCAGCAAATAAAGGAAAGAAAGGAAAACAGAAACTCTCGTGTCAAAAGTGCACTCGAGTACTTTGGCGGCGAAACCAGTCGGCTTCTTTTCAAACAGTCAAGTGGCAAGCGATTGATTCAGCTCAAGTTACGCACTTGAATGGGTGCAACTGCGCAATGGCTCGAGAGTCAAGACGACAAACGGGATCAAAATAAAGACAACAATGCTACATCATGCTTCATTTATCGCGGCTTCACTACATCGCGTTTTTTTTTTTCCCCCCCAAAAGTACCGCATTCCGAAAAAAATGCCGAATGACTCCGAGGTTTTGTACATGACTGGATACACGATCGGTTCCTGGCGCGACATCGGCCAATGACAGCGCAAGTGGATTTATCCCGTGAGCTGATTGGCTGCGTATCTTCGCAGCCCCGCCCACCACCTTCCCGGTTGACTCTCTGATCAGTGTCTCCCTCAAGCTGTTGACTCTCTGATCGGTGCCCCGTCATGCTGTTGTGTTTGCTATGTGCTCAGCAGAGAGAGAGAGAGAGAGAGAAAGCAAAAGCAAAAGTAAAAGCGAAAAGTGAGCGCAAGCTAGCAAGAGAGAGATTGGGCTTGTCCGAAAAAAGCAACACGGCTCTTTTCGCCTCCTCCTCATCAATACCGATGAATTGTCTTATCATAAATACGGGGGAGATCGCTGGCCAGGAGCTAGCTTGAGGCTAACGGCAGCTACGCCGTCAGAGCGCACCTTCGACGCCACAAACACAAGTCTCTTTGTCTCTCTCAGATCTTTACATATTTTAAACACGCTGGTACTCACATACACTTACAAAAAAATTCCTAGCGGGGGAGCCAACCCTCCTTCGTGGTTTTTCACTTATCGCGGCAGGGTCCCCATTAACCGCGATAAGTGGGAAACACTGTAGATACGATAATGACCTTCTCAATAGTAAAGTTTGTCGGATTGCTCATTTGCGCCACACAAGGCCAAATTCAGCATAAAATTGCGACAGGCACAAAAGCACTTGCCGATGAAGCTCACCGATGGTGGTGATGACAGTGCCAGCAAAGAAGAACGAGGAGCTGAGGTCCCAAAGGCTCGTCTGGTTGGAAGAGTTTCCTGAGGGATTCACACCTGCTCGGATGGCGGAAACCACTTGCTGGAGCCGGGAAATCAAAATAAACACCGATAAATGTTGAACAATGGAAAGGTGGCGTCGGCGGCGGCGGAGGTCGTGCATGAGTCCTCGCGAGGATTGCTTGACAGATGATGAAAACATCCAAGCAAAGCTAATTAAGAGCAGTGGAGAACAAAAAGAGCATCTGGCTGCAGGCTTAAGAGATGCTTTGGCAACAAAAGTAGCAGGAACCTTTGGTTTTACGTGACACCTTGCAGTAACACAAAAGAGTTTTTCCTCAAAGTTATCAGGCAAGCAATTAAAAAAAAAAAGGTCCTCCACAAGCCTAATGGCAAACGATTGTCAAAAAATGTGTAGAGCGCCGCCTCTGGCCTGGCATGGATACTACAGCGTTTCAGCAACTTGGTGTGGACACGCATTATTGAAACCATTTCACGGGGAACTTTTTTGAAATGAATCAGAAAAAGATCAACTGCGTTTCCACGTGATCGGGGATTAAGTGGTGTCGCTGTAATGAGGAATTCGTCTGTCTGCCGCCTCTTCTTCAGATAAAGGTTTGGACAACAGTCCGCTCAGAGTGATGCGATCCATCCAGTTGTTCGGAGTCCTATCGAGTCCCAACTGGGATCTCATTCACAATCAGTCGATCTCCGAGAAGGTCTGCGGCAGGGCGCTTCTTTGCTTCTTTTTCATAGGCCGCCTGCGTCTTTCCCACTCGAAGCTGCCGGCGAGCTCTGCCTTTTGATGTCCCTCCAGTTGAAACGAAGCCACACGGCTGGGGGTCACACCCAAGCCCGTTGCTCAGCGTGCGTGCTCACTACTGAATTCTATTTTTTTCCCTTTGTCCAAGCAGACTTTTATGGCTGACGATACGTTTATGCCACATGTGTCAAAGTCAAGGCCCGGGGGCCAGATCTGGCCCGCCACATCATTTTATGTGGCCCACAAAAACAATTCAACTTTCATGATGTTTGCTAAACTCTGAACCAAAATTTGAAATTGTCATATACAAAGTAATAATTACGATGTTTGACCAATCCATTTTTCTTGACTTGTCAAAACTAGCTATGCATCTAAATGTTGCTGTGTATGTCATGTGTGGAGGTGGTGACAAAAAAATGAGTTTGACACCCCTGCTTTATGCCTTGTTTGTTATATTCTCTATTTGTAATTGCCCTGCATGTGTTAATTATGTGCCACGGTTAAACTGACTTGATATCTTAAACTACTTTAGGCTATCGATATGATCTTCTCCCAGACTTAATGACTAAAGACGAGAAGGAATTTCTGCCACTTGAAATGTCAGTAAAGGTCATTTTAGTCAATAAAACAGTACAGTCGATTGTACGTTGGCACTGTGTCTGTGTTCATAATCAATCGCAAGACTTGAATGGGGGGAAGAAAAGACCTCTGGGGAGATGGCAAAAGCGCACACACATACACCCACACTTTCTTTCTCTCTCTCTCTCTCTGAAAAATGCCAAACATGCTTTTTCCCTCACCGGGAGAGAAATAAATATAAAATCAATCAGCGTTCCTTTAGTTCATGTCGTTAAGAATAAATGAGATCTCTGCGGAGTGCTTGCATTAGTTTTACTTGAGGGAAGAATATGAACGGAGCTGTAGCGTATCATAGTAGAATAACTGGACCTTTTTTTGGAGGGGGGTATTTTTTACAATTATTAGTTAACAGTATTTGTGGTAATTAGTCTATTAGGTTTTGTAATCATACACTAGTAATAGATCCATCAATCAATTTAAATGAATTGTAATTTTTTTCCCTTTATGTTTAAAATGACGAATACCGGTAATAATAATAACAATGCAACTAGTAATATGTCATCATCATCAGCATCAATTCAATTTATCAGGTGGTGCTGTTTAACGGCTGTTTAACTTTTAGGGCACAGGTGTCAAATTTTTGTCGTGGGCCATATTTTAGTTACGGGTTTGGTTACAAGAAAATGCTTACAATATCCTTCTTATTTATTACAGATGAGAATTTTAAATTTTGGTCTAGATTTTAGCCAGCATCATGGAAGTTGACATGTTTGATTCGCTTTTGCGGGCCACATAAAATGAGGTAGCGGGCCGAATCTGGCCCCCAGGCCTTGAGTTTGAGACTGCTGTTTTAGGGCATCGCAACCAATCAGAAGGATGAAGAAAGCCAGTTTAGAAAAAGATGCAGCAATGGTGCATAAACAAACGGACGGACAGCAAACCTTCATGTTACAGTACATGCATGATTGGATGGCTTATCCTTGAAATACACAAAACACATCTCAGCGTATGCTAACACGTGACCTAAAGGTCTACCATGACAGCCTGCTGTTAGCTAGCGAGCTAAGATGGCACCCCTAAACCACATCTTCCCTGGTTGCCACAATTTCCAGAACAGCTCGGTGGACAATTTTAGTTTTAATCTACTCAGTGTTATGCAGATTCATTAGTGTTATTTAGAATTAGCCTAAAGTGTCTTTGTCATGTGGACCCACAACTCAGTTCGCTCGCGAGCCAGCTAGCGGCTAGCGCATTTCTAGCGGACATTCAACCATGTCCTGATTGAAAGTTAAACGGAACATGCCCAAAGAAAAAAATGAAACATTCCCTATCGCATATATCGGAAATCCGCGAGGAATTAATGTGCCACGAAAGAGTTTTATAATTACCTAGTGTTGCCACTAGATGGCGACAAAGCACTACTTTCTATTAGAATTGTTGATGGATTGACTCAATAAATAAAATACTGTATATAAGACAAGGCTTTGGCCTGAGCACAAAAACAGTAAACAGTTGACGTTTTCATTTTTAAAAAAACGGAACACTGCAATTGACATGAAAATTGCAATTGACATGAAAATAATTTTCACAAATAAAGAAGCGCATCATCTTTCTTACCTTGACCAGATCCTCCAGTTCGGAGGAGTTGACGCAGCCGTGCATGGCCAAGAACTCGAGCTTCTCGGCCAAGATGGCCATCTTCTGGGAGCTCTCGTGCGGCTGCTCCAAGGCGCGGAACACGGTGGCGCCGATCACCAGGTAGAGCACCACCAGGAAGAAGATGGCCGACACGGTCTTCCAACGCATGACGGTGGCGCGGGCGCCGCCGCACTCGTCCTCCTCGTCGCACGTCAGCACCACCGGCTTGGCCGAGAACGACAGGCGGGGCTTGGAATTGTGGGCGGCAGACTTGGGGTCAAGGAGATCAGGTGCGGCCACTGCAGATGAGGGAGTTCAGATTTAACGCTTTCATACTTCCTGTAACCTCATAACATGATAAGCTGTCCACTGTCGTGGCCGCTGTCCCCGAAAGGGTTAATCCAGAGCAGTGAGTTCATAAATATTCAGAGCCTTTGCCACCGAGCTGAAAATTGAGCTCATGTGCATCATGTTTCCACTAATCATCCTTGAGAGCTTCCAATAGCTTAAGTGGCGGCCACTTGTGTTCAATTCAGTTGATTGAATGTGATTTGGAAAGGCAACACACCCGTCTATAGAAATGAAAGTGCAAGTACAAAATCAAAGGAGGCACAAATCTGGGGAGGGGTGCAGAAAAAAATAAAATTCTGCCGTTTTTGAAGGTTCCAACGAGCGCATCTTCTGTGGAAAGTGGAGAACTTTTCAGAAGGACAACCATCCATGGAGCACTCCACCAATCAGGCCTGCACGGTAGAGCGGCCGAACTGAAGCCTCTCCTGAGCACCTGGCAGCCCGCATGGAGTTTTCTCAATGGCACCTGAAGGACTCTCGGGACATGACAAAAAGAAATTCTGTGGTCTGATGAGACAATCATTGAACACTTTGGAGGAAACCAGGCACTGCTCATCACCTGACCAATAGCATCTCTACACTCAAACGGCAATGGCAGCATCAGGGACCTCAGACCGAATGACTTCCCTTCATATATTCATACTACCAACAGTATTACATAACCAAGTTAATTTTTCATGTTATGTGGACCAAGAGATGCAACACAGCCGGAGTGGACCAGGTCATAGCAAGGATAGATTCTAAGTACCACCCTGCATAAACTTATCGACGTTTGACGCCACCATACCGGGGAAGCTCATCAAATATTAAAAAATTCATAACAACAACATTCTCAGCCGGCTACGGCGGTTGGCTGCAGTTGCATAACCACTTTGTGGCACTCCCCCTAATGTGTTTTATACAGTAACCAGCCAATAAACACTTGCTCAATGCAAGCTCCAGTGCAACCACATATACATGACTTTAAAATACTTCCATACATGACACAACAAAAAACGGAGTCAAAATGCGAACAATAAATTAAATGTTATATAATTGGGAAAAAAAATGGGGAATAAAAATCCTGAAATGGAAAATAGGGTGAAAATTATAACAGTAACTACTTCTAATAATAATTCATATAAATAAATTTAAAAAATCTTAAAAATTATTCAAAGGTCCGGAAAATTTGCGGAAGAGGATTAAGGCCAGTGAAGAAAAAAAAAAAGTTCGGACTTGAACCCTTTCATACATCCTGTAACCTGATAATAATAATAAGCTGTCCAGTGTAGTGACCGCTGTCCCCGAAAGGGTTTTAAGTGAAAATTCTGAGAATAAAGTCAGAATTCTGCGCTAAAAGTGAGAATCTTTTTTTTTTTTCTTCCCTGGCCCTCATCTTCTTCCGTAAAAATTAGATGAACAAAACAAAAGTTACAATAACATTTTAAAAAGTCTTTGAATGATCACGATAAACTCAATATCAGAATATAAATGCAAAATAAATGTCCAAATTAAAAAATAAAAAATCATCTAATTAAAAATAGAAATAGTGGTGACAAAAAAAAAAAAGAAATGCGATAGGAATGCATAATGAGTATTTATTTCTATTATTTGTATTGACAGGAGCTTTTTTTTTTCTTTCAGTTCAAACCCATAGCAAAATCAATTGCCTTGACGCATACCGAATGAATAAAGAACTCCAATTTCCTGACGGCATCATTCACTCTCGTCTGTAGCCCCAAAACTGAACCGATAGCATCTTGCTTGCCAATCATTTGTCGCACTTACTTCTTCGACCATCTCCTCTCTTCTTGGTTCCCTCCTCGACAGATCTTATCTTTGACAAAGTGCTTCGGCGCCCCCCCACCACACCTCTCAACCTCCTCCTCCACCTCCTGCTCCTCCTCCTCCTCTTCCTCACTGGAGTTGTTGATGATTTTTGCCAGGCGTGATGGACGTGGGCGCGCTCCACATGGCTCCTCCGGCGTGTCGTCTCCGGCCGAGAGACAAATGCGGGTAGGACATGATGTTCCGCACCTGCTAGACACCCCAAGGCGCCGCGGGAGGGCGGGAAATGTCCTCCGTCAAATCCATCCAGGTGTTGGGGAAGCCCGTTGGATCTGCTGCTGGAGGACTTTTTGTCATCTGCCTTCAACGCTGGAGTACGCTGACTGTGCGTGCGTGCTTGCTTTAGAGCGCGAGAGAGAGAGAGAGAGAGAGAGAGAGACCCAATACGCAGTCAAAATAAGATCCATCCATTCAGCAACTATTCTGGAGAATCGCTGTGAAAAGCACGAAATGAGACACAAGCCAGACAATCGAATGCGATCAATAGCAACTATGATGTGAGATCATTAAAGTTCATGATAGTCATGAAAAAAGAATCACATTGCGAACAAAAGTGTTTTGAATAGCGCTTTTCGAACTCTGCCGTGTAGTCAATACCTATTTGAATGTTTACGTGAGGAAAGAACCCCAAAGAATAAATATTTCGAATAAGCAGTGATTCTGAAAATGTGGTATGAGTACCACTAGTGATATGCGGGCTCCCTCTAGTGGCACAAGGATGAATCACTCAATTTTTTATTTTTTTTCCTCATTTGTTAAGTACATTCTCAGTTGCGTTTAGCCCTTGAGCACAATGCAGTTCCGTTACATTTTTTACAAACTCTTTTTATTTTTCAAGTGCTTTTTATTGATTTATTTTTGTTTGTTTAACTCGCGCAATACATAGAGTCATTATTTATTATTTATTTTATTTCACAATTCAGCATCTGTATGACAAAATGCAGCGGTGCCTTGCGATAACAGGAGTGTATTCTTTATCCTCTGCAAAAAAAAAAAAAGACTCATTTTGCCGCAGTCAATTGCAGTAGCAGCAAAACTTGCGATTGTGTGTCCATATATTGGTTTTATATTGCCCCCCTGGTGGCCATTTTGTGCGCACCAGAAAAAGCTGCAACGGCTATATCGTGACACACAAACATTTTTCTGCTTTATATTTGATTTGATTCTATGATTATTATGGGCAAAAAAAGTGCCGAGGGAAAAATAAGAAGAAGAAGCAAAACAAAACAAACAAGCTAATGTAGCGAGTTAGCCGCTAACAGCCTGTGAGACTGCAATAGAACCGATAACACAGTATAAATATGAAAAAAAAAACAACAAAAGCCAAGCTATTAATTGGATTTGCCTCATTATGCTCTCACTACTTTTATGGCAGAATTATCCATGAACAGACGTCGTGAACAAAGACCGCATGTTCTTTTAATTCCATGGTGTCCTTTTGTTCTCAAAATGGTGGCTGACCTGAACAAGTCACCTGTGAAGTTGGCAAATCACATGAATTCCACTATGTTGTGGATTTATAATATTTCTGATACACATTCTCCGTATAAACATTGCAAACACAACTTCTGCAAATTTCCCAAATTTAGAACGTGCAACTCAGTGTAGTGCCGCAACATATCCAGCAGCACTGAGATCAACTGGGAGAGATGAAGCGAAATGAACAGCAAGGAGAAGAAGAAGAAGAAGAAGCAGCAGAGAAGGTCCCCAACTAGTAATCGTTGATCCCGCGAGTATTATTAAATGTTCTGTTTACATCCGTTGCTGCTCCGTGTGTTAAAGCAGCAGTTTAATTACGAGCTCTGCTAATTTCCGTTAGCCTGTTGATGGCATTTCACATTGTATGTTAGCATTCAGCTAGTGGTCTTTCTATAAACTGTCAAGATGGTTGGAGGATCCAGATAAATAAATGCGTAATATTCCCCTAGTTACTTTGAAGGCAGCATCAGCTACAGGAAATTGACGAGAGTGTTATGACAATATGACCTCCTAATGGTTCCTAACCGCTCGGCATTGAAGCCACGGTTTGGCCCCCTCCCCCCTTCTTTGTGGCAGGTGATGAGTCATGCTGCATTCGGGATTGCTGGGAAATAGTAAATGAGTTGCAAATGTTCCTCAGATTACAAAAAAACACAACAAACAAAAGCTAGATGAGTGTATTTACATGATGTCGAGACCGTCTGTTATCAGTGCGTCTTTTACGCAGAAGCTTGAAATTCCCAGTTTCCCTGAACGCAGCGCCTCCCACCCAAATGACTTCATTTCAGGTGAATTTGATTCATTGCTGACGGCGGCGTCACGCCTTCGCTACGTCTCAATATCGCTTTCAAATGATTTGAGTGACACAGCAAAATAAATAATAATATTAAAAAAAAAAAAGGAAATATGTTCACGAAGAGCATATTTCATTTATGCCATTAAAAGGTAGTTGGTGTAAACTAATGAGGGAGGAAATTAATTTAGATTTTTTTAGCATCATGACTCATGGGGGAATAACAGCGGGGGCGTGTGACAACTTCCTGAAGTGTTTCCCCAGCACTGTGTTTTTTGGGGGGGAGGCTGGGCAGTGGAATTGGGGGCATCTCATCCATAATCTAAAAAAAATGAGTACAACCCACACATTTTTGAAAAGATTGAATAATATCGTTTCATGGTACAACACTGATCACATGACGCTTTTGTAAACTGCTGGCAACAAAAGTGAGTACACCCCTAAGTGAAACCGTCCAGAGGGCTAAGGAAGAGCTATAAAATATTGGTGGCAACACAAAACAGTGCTGGTGATAATTAGGACAGTTTCAGCTAGGGGTGTGCTCACTTTTGTTGCCGGCATTTTACACATTAACGGCTGTGTTCTCACGTTTGTGTGATGCTGTAAATGGAAACGACAAGCTCATTTTCTTTCTTCTTTGACTTCCCGCTTGGATGTCAGTGTCACCTTTCTTACGACCAGTGCACCGCAGCAGCGGGGGGTTAATGAGGAGAAAAGTGAGGGAGGGGGGGCATGCTTTGGTCCTGACAAGCGCTGACTGAGAGGACAAACGCAACGGCTCACTTATCAAACCAGCCCATGTGGTTACCTGCACGGTCGGGTAGACGATGTGCTGATGCAGTCCCATACATGGAAGTGACAGGCTACTACTTGGGTGGTGAAACAGCATGTGGCTCATCATCCAAACTGTCAAAAAAACAAGCTCAAAATAGTTGTTATGACTGAAAAAAAAAAAAAGCCGCCATATGGCCAAAATAAAGTGTGGTGACACTGTTATTGACCGTCACGCTTTTATTTTGAAGGCTTGACACCTGATTTGACAGCATGTTACACACGTCGCTGGCTCAATTTGTCGGACCGTTGCCAAGCAGGCTTGTTATTGCCTTGAGTGCTGATAAAAGCTTGCCTTATGCAATACGCCTTGCCGTCTATTGAACCCTTTTTGTACACAACGTGACCATTTGAATGAAGGCGAGAAACATGACTAGAGCAGATTCATCCCTGAAGCTGAGTTGATGTTGTAATCGGCGAGCGTTTCTGACCGTCGAAGCGAAAACAACGTCGTTTCCTATGTTTTGAAATATCCAGGTGCAACAAAAGCTTTTGTATTTAAACGGCACTGAGAGACAATCACGGGCTAATCAATACGCGTCTCGGAGCTCAACGGGGCAATCTGTGCGAGTCAATTGGACCTGTCATGTTTGTTTCCTGCCCTATTCCTTTTGCAGACAAAATTGCCGGACCGATGGAGCTCTTGAGTTGAAGAAAGAAAAATAATCTTGAACCTCATTTACTGCTGACCTGCTCTCAATGGGTGAAGATTTGTAATAAAGAGACCATTAAAAAAAAAAAAAAGTCAAAAAGGGCCAAAACATTTCCTTTCAGCCACATGCTGCTTCACCACATCTCATGATATGATTGGCGGAATCATAAATAAGCGACCCCACCGGCGGTTCTTTGAACGTTGGTGATTGATCACGACGAAGGCTCGCCCGGGGGCAAATTGCATGCGGCATCAGCATTCACGGAGAGGAGGACCTTGAAGCGAAACGAGGAGGTCATGTGAGCATTCATCCTTAGGGCTGATGTCCCAATTAACATTCACGTGACTCGCAGTTTGCCGGCGCTTGCGCCTGTCTTCGTAGGATGCATCGTTACGGCGCTAATTGCAGCTTTCCTTGCAGTCACACACATATTTCGTGCGGTTGTGCATCTCCCAGATAGAGCCGGACTGCACTTTTCAAAAGCAATTTCCTCCAATTTGACTACCGCTTATGTGTTTTGATGTGACAAGAAAAGAGGGCCGAGTAATTCCCCTTTGCTCTTTCGTACCGGGGACACGCAGGGGTTGGGTGGGGGGCACAGCAACCATACAAAGGACTTTACAATGTTTGGAATGGAAGCAAAATGGGGGATAGAGTACACGCTCGTGGAAATATTCAAAGATTATGTTTTACTCTCATCACTTTGCTCCTTTCACCCTTCTGGGTACAGTGGTTACTACAGTGGACAGCTTATCATGTTATCGGTTTACAGGGTGCATGAAAGGGTTCATGCTCCTGAATGCAAAGCGATGTCGTACTTAATCCAAAAAAAGGAACACAAAACGCATGATATAACAAGATAACGGCAAGCGAGACTTGCAGAATATGCGCACATCAGAAGGAGCCACGATAGATGATGCACGAATTGTTTAAATCTTTCAATTCTATTTAGATGAGTCATTACCATATGTTTTGTATAAAGTACAAAATAGCTGTGCTTTCTGTTGAAAAAAAACCCAAACAAACTGCAAAACAACTTTATAAAACTTTTTTTGGGGGGCGGCAGGAACGGATTAATGGCATTTCCATTTGTTTCAACAGGGGAAGTAGATTTGGGATACATTGGGGAGTTCTTTTCGATATTAAAAACAAACACGGGCCGTGTCCTTTACTCAACTACCCTCTACCACCTTCTCACCCTCCATTCTCATCACAAGAAAGACATCTGTTGTTGTCATTCGCGTGTACAGTACGTCCACGTGCAGGTTGGCAGACTTTGCGCAAAACCCAATTAACCTTCTCTTCTCGCTGACGTGGAATCCTAATTACGTTTGGGAATATTGATTTCATTAGACTTATGTTGGGCCCTTTGCTGGTGTGCAGCAGGTCCTTGCGTCAGGACAACAAGCGCCGGGAAGGGGAATCGAATGACAACAAACTGCTCATAACAATTAGAATGTAAGATTTTAAGTGGGATTGTCATCAGTGATTTGTCAATGGCAATGGCGGGCCCTAAGCAATCTTGTAATGTAAGAGAGTACTAACACATTTTGTGATTTTCATGTATCTGTACTTATTGTGGCTTGGGAACTTTCAGTTTTACTCAACGACATTCCACGGTCATATCTTCTTTATCCTCTGTGTAGAATGACGAATATTAATGCCGTACTGACAAGCTCACAGATGAGTTAAGACGTCTCAGTGAAGCGTTACGATTTCTAAATGTATACACGTTGCTACCTACGTGTTTTGCTCGTCAAACTTTCATCCACATACATGCGTTGGAAGGAGTGCGGACAAAAGAAACGCTTCAAAACGAAGAGAATAGACTGTTCGGCATAAATGCATAGAGTTTCTCAGAACAAATATGAAATGAATGTAAATCAAGGTCAGGAATTTTGATGCTGTTTAGGCCTTCCTGGCCCTGACTGACTAATGTGTTCATGGCAGTAGACATGCGAGGTGACCGATTAGCTACACCGCTCATAAATCCAAAGTACTGATAGTGCGGCGGCCCTCCCATGGTCATAAATATGATCACGTGACCAACTGGCTGTTACAGGAGAGCAGATTGTGGGTCCCATGAATCCAGATGTCGAAGCCGCATGTTTTCATAACAAGGATGATAGTCCGAAAAAGGATTACCACAGGAGCTTACGGTCCGTGTCTACTCTGTTAGTTTGCAAACAATGCAAACTGCTGATAGCCGGGGATTCACGTCCGATGTCAGCGTATGAGTCATCTGCGGTGGGTTTTTAATTTGATAGCTGCATAAAGTGGATGGCTCATTAGCGGGGCTGCCAAGGCTTTTTAGCGTGCCCGTGTCAAAAAACCACGAGGGGCCATTTACTGCGAGTAACGGCGCCACCGGAAAACCAACTGGACACTTCATTAGGTACACAGATGAGATCCAAAGCCTGGTTTGCATCATCACACTGGGATGTTCCGGTCATATACTGGGTGAGGCGTGGGCACTTTGGAGCGCCTCGTTGTACGTCGTATACAATAATACCCCCAAAAAAAACTGCTGTCGACTGCAAATTTCCCCAGTGTGGGACAGATAAATCTTATCTTATCTTATCTTATATCTATGTTCACATTAATCATTACTTAAGAAAGAGTAGCTCCCAGCACTTTGCCACAACAGGAACCGATCACAAAAAGGCCCAAAAAGAGGCAATTTAAGACAAGTCTTTGCTGAGTGAAATTAATATTTAGTGGCTGATATAAGAGTAATAAATCTTTTGGTGATGCGACGACTGTGATGTTGCTGGAAATAGAACAAAACACAGTAATAGGATTCGAGCTCGGTGGGTGGAGGTGGATTGCGGGGACGGGGGCGGGGGGCTGTCAGAAATGTCTAATTACACATCAACGGACTGCATAATGGGCGACTAAATGCTCATACAGACAAACACACACACACACACACACACGCACAAACATCTCAAATTCCATTTTCACTATGCAAGAGAAGGAGGATGCAAGGAAGCTTTGATGCACACTTTTAAGCGGTGTGTGCGTGCGTGCGTGAGGATGATGTAGTGCATTATGGGTAATACATCTGTCACCCTGTCCACCTGTAGTCCTTTTCACCCTGATCTCATCCGAGCACAGCCAAAATGCTTTCCCCTTTCCCCACCCCTTTCGTCGTCACCCTTTCGTGCCCGTGCTGGCATGTTGCCATGGTTACCCCGGCAATGTCACGACAAAATGTAATTCGTGGCTGCATGTACGAGCTCACGCTTGTTTGTGTCAGTGTAGTTTCAAGTTTGCACTCAAGGACACCGCAAAGGGTCGACGCCGTTGCTTGAATTTGGTATGATTGGGACATCGTCCCTCCTAAGACATTCGTTTATTCCACACTTGATTAACAAAAAGGCTGTGAGGCATGTGTCACTGTCACGGCCGGGTGTCCGTGTTGGGGACATGACGTGGGAACAAAGCGCAATGATTGCATGATGCCCCTCCCACACCCACCGAAGAAAAAGAAACTTATTAAACAAGGTCACGGTGGAGACGTCATTGCTTGCATCGACTTACCAATGGGAAATATCCTTCGACGTCCCTGTAAAATGAAATGTCTCGTCAATTTGGCGTACCACAAAGACGAGTGTTTTGAGCTACCATGGCAAATCTGAATGGTTAAAAAAATAATAAGAAGAAGAAGAAGAATAATAACGTGTGTGCACTCACAGCCAACAACGAGGCACCGTAAAACAGTCACGCCAGGATGAACCCCCGGTCCACACAGTGGCTGTTTTGCAACACTTTGTCCTTTAGTAGTTCACAACAGAGAGAAAAACTGCAAAAATCCGCAGATTTTTTGAGGGGCCGTTTTTGGGAAGATAGTGACACCCCCCCCCCATTTGTCACTATCTTCGTCATATGTTGTAATGCTTTAGTTTTAGCCACGAAAAAAAGAAGGAAAATTATCAAGCGGTGAATGCTCTAGCGATTTCTTCATCAATTATCCTTGAACATATATATTGTATTCACTGACAAATCTCTGAATTCACTGCAGACACAAGTTTGCCTTTGTTTTGATTTTTCACTGTGAATCTTGCCAGCCGTGGCCTTCCCTTGACCCCATTTTGGCAATAAATCTGTCCTCTAGTTGTGATGCAAGTTAAATTGCCACCACCTCTCTCTCTCTCTCTCTCTTTTTTTATATCTAAAAAGCAAACAGTCCACTTTGGACAAAAGCCGCGGATGCAACAGCACAATTGGCGACTGACGTCATCGGACGACGCCAAGAAACACTGATGAAACATTCGGCCTGCTGCTTTGAGAACAGCCACACGCTGTGAGTGGGGATGTCTTGATAACCGGTGCGATAACACTTCACAGTCCACTGTGCACCATCATTAGTGTGGAAATAATCAGTGTTGGCCACATTAGTGACACATTCATGTGTTAGGGTTACCGCGCAATGTTATCAACGAATTGAGGAATGAAGTGGTACTTACGAGGAGTAGTAATGTTAAACTTATTAGCGTGGCGAGGCAAAATGTGTGTGTGTGTGTGTGTGTGTGTGTGTGTGTGTGTGTGTGTGTCTGTGTGTGTGTGCGTCCCGCATGATTAACACGTTAAAGACTATTTATGATTGAGAGCGGGTCATTAGGTTGCACAACAGTGCCACCGTGTGGTCGTCACCCTTGCTTCACCCTCCCGAATACACCAATGGACTCCATTTGGTATGTCGTGCTTGCTTTTCAAGTCTTTGTCTTTGTAATTGTCCTTTTTGAATGTTCGATACCTGAATTAGGTTACGACACGCTTGACTTTTTTTTTTTGTTTGTTTGTTTATTAAGTCAACCGGATTGATCGAAGTGAAGTGACGTCACCGGCAGAGTGTCGTCACTCCGTCTCGCAAACGGAGAGGAAGTCGAGGATGTGGAGGAGCCAGCGGCGGAACTAGCGGATTGGCGTCATAATAGGATAAACACCCCTCGTACACCCACTCACCCCCGGCCGGGCTCTTGGGAGCTAAGAGAAGGATTAGCCGGCCTGCTACAAAACATAATCGAATATGCACAGAAAGCTGTGAAGCTTCAGCTCATTTCCTCACGCCATCATAAAAATATATTAAGTGTTCTTAGAGTGGGATTAAGTCATGGAATCATTTACCATATATTTGTGACTGTGTACATATACATTAAAAACAAAAAAAAGCTCAGCACAGCTGAGTCTTGGACATGCTCAAATTGTTCATAAAATCAATTTAAGACTTCACATGAAATCATGTGTTTTTTTTTCGATGAAAACGAGTCCATGGATTTAAATGTGTGATGATAAATTAACCAAAAGAATCAATCAATGCGGCACTTTTTTTGCCTTCTCGAGCTTTATTTAATAATTGCAGTTTTTGTAGTTTAGATTTCATAATTGGAACGTATTGATGGTTTTGGGGAGGGCTAGAAACCTTTGCAAATGCTCCAAAAAATTTATTACAGAAACTATCTCATGAATAATTCATAAATAAAAAATCGCGGAGGCTACATTCCAAACAGAATCCGTGATAAATCCGTGAAGTCGTCATCTTTATTTTTTCCAATTATTATGTATACACTACAATATGTATACAAAACTGTATTGAATGAAACAAAGATTGAACCTTTTTTCCAGCATTTTCTTGCTAACAACTGACATTTTTTAGAAATACTGTACAGAACGTTTCAGTGACATTGTGGGTTTTGTCACAGAGAAAATTTGGCAAGATGCGCAGCGATGAGGCACGGAGACTGCTGACATTAGTCTACAGTCTCCATAGATATTAATAATAAATAATGCACGAAATATATCTGTGAAGTATTGTGAATGTATGCAACTTATCCCCTTAAAAAATGTTTTGGTTGCCGCGCAATGTCCATTGAATGTAATTTGAAAATTTAATATAAACTGTTCGATTCTTTACATTCTCTTTAATTAATGTTTGCACTGTCAGTGAAATATATTAGTGTCATTTTCCTTATTCAAAAAAAGATGACACAATTGTTTTTTTGGGGCGGCAGGAACGGATTAATCGCATTTGCACTCCTTTCTAAGGGGCAGATGATTTGAGGTCACAGAACAAAGTCAACTTTAAAAAATTGTTTTTTTTTTTTTTTACAAAATGTTTGGAACTAAAGTAAATATTTGTCAGAAAAAAAACATACTCAAGTAATGCATACTAGAATAAATAAGTTTAAGTGAATTTTGGAAAATTGAAAACCAAGTGCTTGAAATTGAAATGTTTTTTGTTTGGTTTTTCTTCTTAACAGGACACTTCTGAATTGAAAAATAAAAGTACAGTGGATGTGTTTCTTTTTCCTCTGATGCACATCCCCTCTCCTCTAATTTCAACACCACCTCCCCATTTGCCTTGCTCTTTCTCTCTCTCACTGTGCGTGAATCCTCTTACAGGAGGATTATGGGCCTAAGATGTCTAGTGAAAGGGAGAGCGCAAAGTAAGACGCCAGAAGACGCAAACAGCCACACAGCAGCTCAGAGAGCGACAACGGCAACAAAAAAAAAAAAAAAAAAGAAAAAAGGAAAAAGGAGGACGTGGAGCATGGAAAGGGGCCCTTGCACCAAAGCGCAGGGCCCAGGACGGGGTCGGAGGTTGTCGCTCAGTGAGGTCAGTAGCTTCATTGAGTGTCCTCCAAATGCTAACGAATGGCAAGTTACTGCACTTTTTTCATGTAACTGTACATTGCTTGAGCATCAAAAATTTGCTGTTCAAATTAAAAAACAGGCAATTTTTTTCCCCTTGTTGTTATCAAGAGCTAATTTAGCATTTTTGAAGGGGTACAAATTTTTTTATCATGTTTAACCCTTATCCCCTCACTTAATATAACAATACTCAAAGGCATATTTTGTTTATCCTCGGCGAAAAACGATTAATACTGCCGCACTGAGGAGCCGAGTGCGTCTCTCCACGTATGGTATATGCATATGTCTGCGTCCTACTGCCCCCAGGTGGCCAAGTTGTGAACACCAAAAGCAACACAATGTCCATTTAATTTAAACAGAAAATGTAGCAAATGGGGCAGGAACGGATTAACGGCATTTCTATTCATTTCAATGGGGAAGGATGATTTGAGATACAAGGGTTTTGAGTTACAAGCATAGTGAGTGAATTAAACTTGTATCTCAAGACACTACTGTATCTGTACTGCCACTTAGTCCCAAATGTGAGTACTTTTGCCACACGAGTCAAATGTCTTACTCCTGCTAGGCTGAGTCAGCAGAGCCTCACCTGTTGAAGTCGAGCACGGGGCCCCGGTAGGCAGCCATGCGGTGGGCTGACCCCCCTGCTGGGGGCTCGGCTCTGTGGGCCTTCCTGGTGCTTCTCTCGGGGGCGGCGGCAGAGCAGCTGAACGCCACCACGCAGCGCAACGGCGGCGGCTCCCAGTGCGGGGAATACACCAACCAGGTCATGCAAAGAAAAAGTGACTCCTTAGTGAGCAGACGTATGACGACGGCGGATCTTGTCCCTTTTTCGCCAACCTCCAGCTGATGGAGGACGGCATGTGTCGCCTGGTGGCCACGTTGCCGCAGCTGGACGAGCAACGCTGCCCCGATATGTTCCGATGCACGGACGAGGTTTCCTATTGGCTGCACGAGAACGAAGAGCGCAAGCAGCAAATGGCGGCGCTGAAGGAGACCATCTCACAGCTGCGCGAGGAGCTGCGTAACCACCGGCATCGCATCAAGGCCTTCGAGATGCAGGTGGAAAGGCTTTTTCGCCGTACTCGCTCTTTTGTTAAAAGATGAGAGACTGCCTATGGGTACGATGACGCGGCAGCCGATCCCACGCCAACGCGGCGTCAGAAGTCGGAGGGATTTCAAAGAACAACTAAAAATGAGTCAAAAGTCGGATGCTCACGAGGACACAGCAGAAAAATCTCTTGACACGGGAGCCTGTCCCACTTCTGATGTCATGTCGGGGTCAAAATTTGGGACTTACATGACTGACACAGCAGATGTATCAACGTGGTGTCAGAGGTGGGATTTGTTTACTGTCCAAATTCTGACATCAAAGTGACATCTGAAGCGCGATTGGTTTAAAAGAAAGACACGGCAGCTGAGTATGTCGACAGGGCAGCCAATCCCACTTCTGACACCAATTTACCATCAGAAGTGGGGCTGTCTTACAGTCCTGCGGACACCAACGATGTATCAGAATTGGGATCAGTTTCCAAGAAAGACGAGTCCGTCAACATGGCAACCAGGAGCGCTTCTGACACCGACGTGCACTTCCTTGCAACCACAATTCTGACACCGGTGCAAGATCTGAAGCCTGAATGTCTTTCATTGTTTTCATCAGTTGACATGACAGCCAATCCCGCCGCGGTGTCAGAAGCGGGGTTGGCCTTCACGTTTCCCCACA